>NW_025537455.1:0-33454 GCF_020615455.1 Coregonus clupeaformis
TATGTATATGTATACTGAACAAAAATACTAAACGCAACATGCAAAAATGTCAAAAGAATTTACTGGCGTTACAGTTCATATAAGGAAATCAGTCAAGAAATAAATTCATTAGGCCATAATACAGTAAAAAAAAGTATTTAGTCAGCCACCAATTGTGCAAGTTCTCCCACTTAAAAAGATGAGAAACTTTTGTTATTGACCAAATACTTATTTTCCACCATAATTTGCAAATAAATTCATTAAAAATCCTACGATGTGATTTTCAGGATTTTTTTCCCTCAATTGTCTGTCATAGTTGACGTTGTACCTATGATGAAAATTACAGGCCTCTCTCATCTTTTTAAGTGGGAGAACTTGCACAATTGGTGGCTGACTAAATACTTTTTCCCCCCACTGTATATGGATTTCACATGACTGGGAATACAGATATGCCTCTGCTGGTCCCAGATACCTTTAAAAAAAAGTAGGGGCGTGGATCAGAAAACCAGTCAGTATCTGGTGTGACCACCATTTGCCTCTTATGCAGCGCCTGGCACATCTCCTTCGGCATAGAGTTGATCAGGCTGTTGATTGTGGCCTTTGGAATGTTAGTCCCACTCCTCTTCAATGGCTGTGTCAAGTTGCTGACAGTAACGGGAACTGGAACACGCTGTGGCACCACGTCAATCCAGAGCATCCCAAACATGCTCAAATGGGTGACATATCTGGTGAGTATGCAGGCCATGGAAGAACTGGGACATATTCAGCTTCCAGGAATTGTGTACAGATCCTTGCGACATGGGGCCGTGCATTATCATGCTGAAACATGAGGTGATGGCGGCGGATGAATGGCACGACAATGGGCCTCAGGATCTCATCACGGTATCTCTGTGCATTAAAATTGCCATAGATAAAATGCAATTGTGTTCGTTGTTTATGGCTGATTCTGTTTACAACGTTGACATCAGCAAACCGACGCTACACACATTACATTTTAGTAATTTAGCAGACGTTCTTATCCAGAGCACTTACAGTTAGTGAGTGCATACATTATTTTAAATTTTCCATACTGGCCCCGTGGGAATCGAACCCACAACCCTGGAGGTGCAAACGCCATGCTCTACCAGACTGAGCTATATCCCTGCCACCATTCCCTCCCCTACCCTGGACGACGCGGGGCCAATTGTGCGCGCCCCATGGGTCTCCCGGTCGTGGACGGCTACGACAGAGCCTGGATTCGAACCAGGATCTCTAGTGGCACAGCTTGGCACTGCGATGCAGTGCCTGAGACCACTGCCCCACTCAGGAGGTTATGACGCCATACACGTATTCATGCGGCCACAGGCGGGTTGGACGTACTGCCAATCTCTAAAAACAACATTGGAGGCGGCTTATGGTAGAGAAATGAAGATGAAATTATCTGGCAACAGTTCTTGTGGACATTCCTGCAGTCAGCATGCAATTGCATGCCTCCCTCAAAACTTTAGACATCTGTGGCATTGTGTTGTGTGACAAATCTGCACATTTTTAGAGTGGCCTTTTATTGTCCCCCTAGCACAAGTTGCACCTGTGTAATGATCATGCTGTTTAATCAGCTTCTTGATATGCCCTCACTTGTCAGGTGGATGGATTATCTTGGTAAAGGATAAATGATCACTAACAGGGATGTAAACAAATTTTGCACAACATTTGGAGAGAAATAAGCTTTTTATGGGTATGGAACATTTCTGGGATCTTTTATTTCAGCTCATGAAACATGGGACCAACACTTTTACATGTTGCGTTTATATTTTTGTTCAATGTGTGTGTGTGTGTGTGCCATGCCAACAACAACCCTTGGCACAGAGAGGAAGTCTCTTATTCCCAATGCCCAATCCAGCTTTTAGCAATCTGATAGTTACCCCCATGGAAAAAAACACACACAACCTGAGCCAAGAAAAATACTTCAGCCCTAAAGAAAGACTGCTACTAAATCCATGTTTCAGGTGTTTACTAGAATATATTCAGCCAATACCTTACTTTGATTTGAGGAAGTATTAAACACAGCAAAAAAGAAACGTCCTCTCACTGTCAACTGCGTTTATTTTCAGCAAACTTAACATGTGTAAATATTTGTATGAACACAACAAGATTCAACAACTGAGACATAACTGAACAAGTTCCCACAGACATGTGACTAACAGAAATTGAATAATGTGTCCTGAACAAAGTCAAAAGTCAAAATCAAAACTAACTGTCACGATCGTCTATGTCGTCCAAGTATGACAAGGCGCAACGTGTCCAAGAAACATGACTTTAAGCAAAGTAACCAAAATCCAAAACAAAAGACGACTCAATGAAGTCCACGGTACACAGACCAAACGGAACAAAAACCCACAATTCCCACAGGAAAACATTCAGAGTTAAATAGTGGCTCCCAATCAGAGATAACGAGCCGACAGCTGACACATGTTACTCCGATTGGGAGTCATAGACCAAACCTAGAAATGAAGCCAACAGAAAAGCAAACATAGAAATACACCCAAACCCAACATACCAAAATACACCCCTGGCTCAAATACTAAAGTCCCGGAGCCAGAGTGTCCACAGACCCAAAGGTGCGAACTCCGGGCGCACCAGCATCCAGTCTAGGGAGGGTCTGGGTGGGCGTCTGTCCACGGTGGCGGGCTCTGGCTCCCGGTCGTGATCCCCACCCCACTACAGTCACAACCTGCTTCAGTAGCCTCCTCCCAAGCCACCTCCAACTAACCCCACCTGGACTAAGGGGCAACACCGACTAAGGGGCAGCACCGACTAAGGGGCAGCACCGGGACTAAGGGGAGCTTTACCGGGATAAGGGCGCACCGGGATTAGGGGCAGCACCGGACCAAGGGGCAGCACCGGGCTAAGGGACAGTACCGGACTAAGGGGCAGCACGGACTGAGGGGCAGCTCCGGACTGGAATGGCGGATCCTGGCTGGCTGGCTCTGGCGGATCCTGGCTGGCTGGCGGATCCGGGGCTGGGACGGCTCTGGCGGATCCCTGGCTGGACGGCTCCTGGCGGATCCTGGCTGGGACGGCTCGGATCTGGCTGGACGGCTCATGGCTGGCTGACGGATCTGGCTGCTCATGGCTGGCTGATGGATCTGGCTGCTGGCTTCCGGCTGACGGATCTGGCTGCTCTCCGGCCCGGCTGACGGATCTGGCTGCTCATGGCTGGCGGAAGGCTCTGGCCTGACCCCGTCTGGCGGAAGGCTCTGGCTGCTCCTGTCTGGCGGAAGGCTCCTGGCTGATCCGGTCGCCGGAAGGCTCTGGCTGATCCGGTCTGGCGGGAAGGCTCTGGCTGATCCTGTCTGGCGGAAGGCTCTGGCTGATCCTGTCTGGCGGAAGGCTCTGGCTGATCCTGTCTGGCGGAAGGCTCTGGCTGATCCTGTCTGGCGGAGAGCTCTAGCGGCTCCGGTCTGGCGGACGGCTCTGAAGGCTCATGGCAGACCGGGCGCTTGCAGGCTCAGTACAGACGGGCAGTTCAGACGGCGTTGGGCAGACGGACAGTTCAGACGGGCGTGGGCAGACGGGCAGTTCAGGCGCCGTTGAGCAGACGGGCAGTTCAGACGGGCGTTGGGCAGACGGACAGTTCAGGGCGCCCGTTGGGCAGACGGGCAGTTCAGACTGGCGTTAGGCAGACGGACAGTTCAGGCCCGTTGGGCAGACGGCAGACTCTGGCCGTCTGAGGCGCACCGTAGGCCTGGTGCGTGGTGCCGGAACTGGAGGTTACCGGGCTGAGGACACGAATCTCAGGGGCGCTAGTGCGGGGAGAAGCAACAGGGCATGCTTGGCCCTGGGGACGCACCCGTAGGCCTGATGCGTGGTGCCGGAACTGGAGGTACCGGGCTGAGGACACGCATCTCAGGGCTAGTACGGGGAAGCAGCAACAGGGCATACACTGGACCCTGGGGACGACCGTAGGCCTGAGTGCGTGGTGCCGGAACTGGAGGTACCGGGCTGAGGACACGCATCTCAGGGCTAGTCACGGGGAAGCAGGAACAGGACGCACAGGACTCGGGAACACACACAGGAGGCTTAGTGCGTGGTGTTGGCACTGGTGGTACTGGACTGGAGACAGAGGTGGTGCCGAAATACCGGGAGACCGTGCAGGCGTACTGGCTCCCTTGAGCACTGAGCCTGACCAACCTTACCTGGTTGCATATGCTCCCAGTCGCCTGACCAGTACAGGGAGGTGGAATAACCCGCACCCGGGCTATGTAAGCGAACCCGGGGACACCATGCGTAAGGCTGGTGCCATGTAAGCCGCCCGAGGGAGACGACCACTGGTGACCGGATGCGTGGGGGCGGCCTCATGACATCTTGGCTCAATGCTCAGTCTAGCCCGCCGATACGTGGAGCCGGAATGTACCGAACCGGGCTATGCCTGCGTACAGGAGACACCATGCGCTCTACTGCGTGAACACGGTGTCTGGCCCGTCCTCTCGCTCTCCACGGTCAGTCCAGGAGTAGGCGCAGGTCTCCTACCTGACTTCGCCCACACTCCCTTCTAGCCCCCCCAAGAAATTTTTTGGGTAGTACTCTCGGGCTCCCAGCCTTGCCTCCGTGCTGCCTCCTCATATCGCGCCTCTCGGCTTTTAGCTGCCTCCAGCTCTTCACGAGGACGGCGATATTCTCCCGCGTTGATCCCAAGGGCCCCTCACCATCCAGAATCTCCTCCCATGTCCATGAATCCTTTATGGGAGTCCATAAATCCGTGTGTAGGTAGGTCCTGTTGCCGCTTGACACGCTGCTTGGTCTTTTTGTGGTGGTTTTTCTGTCACTATCGTCTATGTCGTCCAAGTATGACCAAGGCGCAACGTGTCGCAAGAAACATGACTTTATTTAGCAAAGTAAAACCAAAATCCAAAACAAAAGACGACTCAATGAAGTCCACGGTACACAGACCGAAAACGGAACAAAACCACAATTGCCCACAGGAAAACATTCAGATTAAATATGGCTCCCAATCAGAGAAACGGCTACAGCTGACACTCGTTACCCGATTGGGAGTCATAGACCCAAACCTAGAAATGAAGCCAACAGAAAAGCAAACATAGAAATACACCCCAAACCAACATACCAAAAATACATCCTGGCTCAAATACTAAAGTCCCGGAGCCAGAGTGTCACAACAACAGTCAGTATCTGGTGTGGCCACCAGCTGCATAGAAGTACTGCAGTGCATCTCCTCCTTATGGACTGCACCAGAGTTTGCCAGTTCTTGCTGTGAGATGTTACCCCACTCTTCCACCAAGGTACCTGCAAGTTACCGGACATGTGCTGGGGGGAAATGGCCCTAGCCTCCTCCGATCCAACAGGTCCCAGACGTGCTCAATGGGATTGAGATCCGGCTCTTCGCTGGCCATGGCAGAACACTGACATTCCTGTCTTGCAGGAAATCAACGCACAGAATGAGCAGTATGGCTGGTGGCATTGTCATGTGCTGGAGGGTCATGTCAGGATGAGACTGCAGGAAGGATACCACATGAGGGAGGAGGATGTCTTCCCTGTAACGCACAGCTTGACATTGCCTGCATTGACAACAAGCTCAGCCCGATGATGCTGTGACACACCGCCCCAGACACCATGACGACGGACCCTCCACCTCCAAATCAATTCCGCTTACAGGGTACAGGCCCACCGGTGTAACGCTCATTCCCTTACTTTCGTCAGTGAAGAGCACTTTTTGCCCGTCCCGTCTGGTCCAGCGACGGTGGGTTTGTGCCCATAGGCAACGTTGTTGCCAGTGATGTCTGGTGAGGGGGCCTGCCTTACAACAGGCCATACAAGCTCCCTCAGTCCAGCCTCTCTCAGCCCATTAGGACAGTCTGAACACTAGTGCTTCCTGGTGTAACTTGGGCAGTTGTTTTGCCATCATGTACCTGTCCCGCACGGTTTGATGTTCGGATGTACCCGATCCTGTGCAGGTGTTGTTACACGTGGTCTGCCACTGCGAGGACGATCAGCTGTCCGTCCTGTCTCCCTGTAGCGCTGTCTTAGGTGTCTCACAGTACGGACATTGTACATTTATTGCCCTGGCCACATCCGGAAGTCCTCATGCCTCCTTGCATCATGCCTAAGGCACGTTCACGCAGATGAGCAGGGACCCTGGGCATCTTTCTTTTGGTGTTTTTCAGAGTCAGTAGAAAGGCCTCTTTAGTGTCCTATGTTTTCCATAACTGTAACCAATTTTAATTGCCTACCGTCTGTAAGCTGTTAGTGTTCTTAACGACCGTTCCACTAGTGCATGTTCATTAATTGTTTATGGTTAATTGAACAAGCATGGGGAAACAGTGTTTAAAACCTTTACAATGAAGATCTGTGAAGTTATTTGGATTTTTTACTAATTATCTTTGAAAAGACAGGGTCCTGAAAAAGGGACGTTTTCTTTTCTTGCTGAGTTTACAGTGGGGAAAAAAAGTATTTAGTCAGCCACCAATTGTGCAAGTTCTCCCACTTAAAAAGATGAGAGAGGCCTGTAATTTTCATCATAAGTACACGCCACTGTGACAGACAAATGAGGAAAGAAAATCCAGAAAATCACATTGTAGGATTTTAATGAATTTATTTGCAAATTATGGTGGAAAATAGGTATTTGGTCACCTACAAACAAGCAAGAGTTTCACGGCTCTCACAGACCTGTAACTTCTTCTTTAAGAGGCTCCTCTGTCCTCCACTGTTACCTGTGTTAATGGCACCTGTTTGAACTTGTTATCAGTATAAAAGACACCTGTCCACAACCTCAAACAGTCACACTCAAACTCCACTATGGCCAAGACCAAAGAGCTGTCAAAGGACACCAGAAACAAAATTGTAGACCTGCACCAGGCTGGGAAGACTGAATCTGCAATGGTTTGAAGAAATCAACTGTGGGAGCAATTATTAGGAAATGGAAGACATACAAGACCACTGATAATCTCCCTCGATCTGGGGCTCCACGCAGATCTCACCCCGTAGGTCAAAATGATCACAAGAACGGTGCGACAAAAATCCCAGAACCACACGCGGGGGACCTAGTGAATGACCTGTAGAGTAACACTACGCCGCCAGGGACTCATATCCTGCAGTGCCAGACGTGTCCCCCTGCTTAAGCCAGTACATGTCCAGGCCCGTCTGAAGTTTGCTAGAGTGCATTTGGATGATCCAGAAGAGGATTGGGAGAATGTCATATGGTCAGATGTAGAAACCAAAATATAACTTTTTGGTAAAATCAACTCGTCGTGTTTGGAGGACAAAGAATGCTGAGTTGCATCCAAAAGAACACCATACCTACTGTGAAGCATGGGGGTGGGAAACATCATGCTTTGGGGCTGTTTTTCTGCAAAGGACCAGGACGACTGATCCGTGTAAAGGAAAGAATAAATGGGGCCATGTATCGTGAGATTTTGAGTGAAAACCTCCTTCCATCAGCAAGGGCATTGAAGATGAAATGTGGGCTGGGTCTTTCAGCATGACAATGATCCCAAACACACCGCCCGGGCAATGAAGGAGTGGGCTTCGTAGAAGAAGCATTTCAAAGGTCCTGGGTGGCCTAGCCAGTCTCCCAGATCTCAACCCCATAGAAAATCGTTGAGGGAGTTGAAAGTCCGGTGTGTTGCCCAGCGACAGCCCCAAAACATCACTGCTCTAGAGGGAGATCTGACATGGAGGAATAGTCAAAAATACCAGCAACAGTGTGCTGAAAACTCTTGTGAAGACTTACAGAAAACGTTTGACCTGTGTCATTGCCAACAAAGGGTATATAACAAAGGTATTAGAGAAACTTTTGTTATTGACCAAATACTTATTTTCCACCATAATTTGCAAATAGAAATTCATAAAAATCCTACAATGTGATTTTCTGGATTTTTATTTCTCATTTGTCTGTCATAGTTGACGGTACCTATGATGAAAATTACAGGCCTCTCTCTCATCTTTTTAAGTGGGAGAACTTGCACAATTGGTGGCTGACTAAATACTTTTTTCCCCCACTGTATATCATGCTAAGGATTCAACAGTTGGTCTTCAAGTGTAATAGCATAACCAATCAATCAATCTTCAAGCATAACCAATCAATCATTCTTCAAGCGATAACCCATCAATCAATCTTCAAGCATAATCAATCAATCAATCTTCAAGCATAACCAATCAATCAATGCCCAAGCATAACCAATCAATCAATCTTCAAGCATAACCAATCAATCAATCTTCAAGCACAACCAATCAATCAATCTTCAAGCATAACCAATCAATCAATCTTCAGCATAACCAATCAATCAATCTTCAAAAGCATAACCTGCTATGATCCCGGCTATCTGAGTCGGGTCCTGTCGGTGACTAGTGTTCCTGTTCGTAATCTCCAGTTCGAGGTTCGGGCAACTCCGAGCGCTCTTGTTTTCCGCGACCTGCATCCCATCAGCAATCTGCACACCTGGTCCCGATCATCACCCTTCTTAGGCTCTGGCCGAACATTCAGTTCTGCCGGATCGTGTAGCCAGAACAGTATGTTTGTCAGCGTATCAGCCTCTGAGCCATTAGTGTTAGTTTTGTTGTTTTGCACTTTGTGACTTGCTGTGTACTGACCTCCGTTTTGTTCTGTCTGCAGTCTCTCACCCGGAACCTTCACCCAACCTCTGCCTGATGGTCTGGCGGCTGCCGAGCCATTACCGACCAACCACTGCACCCTCAACAACCCATCCACGCCACCCACTCTGTTCCCTGGATTATTCAGCCTCACGGAATCTATTAAATAAACACTCACCTTTCTCTCAACGTACCTTGTCCTGGTCTGCTTCTGGGTTCTCGGCACCAGTAAACCGTGACAGAACGATCCGCCAGTAATGAACCCAGCGGACCTGGACTCTGTTCGCCATGCTATTACCCAGCAGGAGAAGATGTTAGGGCCATCACAGCAGGTACCACAGGGGAGATCGCGTTGTCAGTTCGGAACCTTTCTACACGGTCTGAGGAGGTCAGAAACACCAACGAAGTGTCCGGTGGAGGATCCACTATCGGTTTCACCCATCGCCTGCCGCTTCTGAAGCTGTGTCCATCCGTGAGCCCAAGGTTCCGACGCCGGATAAATATGAGAGGGGGAGCTGGGAAGATGCCGTTCTTCCTTATGCAGTGTGGATTAGTGTTCGATCTACAGCCCTACTCTTATGCCACAGACAAGGCTAGGAGTAGCCTTTGTGATTGAGTTGCTGCGTGTCGAGCGCTGGAGTGGGCGTCAGCCGTTTGGGAACGACAGGATCCCTGCATGGCTTCATACCAGGGGTTCACGGGCCGAGATGGGAGAAGCTGCCAATTCCGTCCGAGGGAGGGACGTAGGGGCTAGGCGCCTGTTTTCGCCGCCAAGGAATCCCCGCAGCGTGGCCGACTTCGTGATCGAGTTCAAGACGTTGGCTGTGGAGGAGTGGGTGGAACGAGGAGTCTCTGCAAGCGGCCTTTACCAGGGTCTGTCGGAGCAGCTCAAGGATGAGTTGATCTCCTATCCGGAGCCTAGTGACCTGGACAGCTTGGTAGCCTTGTCTATTCGGGTGGATAATCGAAGTTCGAGAGCGGAAGGAGGGAGAAGCAATGGGGTCCGTCCAATCGATCAGCTTCTCAGTTCCCAGTCGGGTCGGGGTGGTGGACCAGAACACGTCGATCATTCTCCACCACAATGGATTAGTGGAGAGGTTCTCTCTCCCGATTCTGAACCCATGCAAGTGGGGCGGCACGGGTTAACCAAGGAGGAAGCGTCAACATAGACGTAAGACCAACTGCTGCCTCTACTGTGGTAGCTCGGGACATTACATCTCCACTTGTTCCCCGGCGGTCGTCAAACTGCCCGGCTCGCTAAAGTTGGGAGGACTTTTTAGCGAGCCAGTTTCAACCCTCTCAGTACCTCTGTCAGATGCCCCGTTTCCCGGCTACCCTTGTGAACAGGAATCAGAGCTTAGCGCTAACCGCCTTTTATCGATTCAGGTGCCGATGGAGAAGCTTTCTTGATGCCGAGTTGGTGGAACAGCTGGGGCTTTCCAAGGAGCAATTGCCGGAAGCCATTGAAGGCGACCACTCTGAACGGCAGTAGTCTGGCAACGTATCACGATGAGGACTGAACCGGTTAAGATTGCGGTTGTCGGGGAATCATTCTGAGATGATTTCATTCTTCATTCTGCCGTCTTCCCATGTTCCTCTGGTCCTTGGATACCCCTGGCTGAAGGAACACAATCCCACGTTCGATTGGGTGACGGGCAAGGTAACGAGTTGGAGCCTTGATTGTCATGCTAACTGTCTCAAGACTGCCTGCCCCCATTCGGGTTCCCAGTCAGGTGATTGAGGCTAAACCCCAGATTTGTCCCTGGTTCCCGAGACATATCACGATTTGGGGGAAGTTTTCAGTAAGCAGAAGGCTCTGTCACTCCCTCCCCACCGACCATATGATTGTGCCATCAACCCTGGTCCCCTGGAGCTGTCTACCCCAAGGGAAGGTTTATACAGTATCTCCCGACCTGAACGTGAGGCGTTGGAGACCTACATCAAGGAGTCCCTAGCTGCTGGTCTCGTTAGTCCTCGTCATCACCCCTGGGGGCAGGATTCTTCTTGTGTGGGTAAGAAGGATGGCTCTCTTCGACCGTGTATTGATTATCGGGGGTTGAATGACATCACCCGGTCAAGAACAAGTATCCCTGCCCTTGATGAGTTCTGCCTTCAACTCCTTACAGGGTGCTACGTGTTCACCAAGCTAGACCTACGCAATGCGTATCACCTGGTCCGGATCAGAGAGGGGGACGAGTGGTTGACGGGGTTTCAATACACCGATGGGTCACTTCGATATCAGGTGATGCCGTTTGGACTGATCAATGCTCCAGCGGTATTCCAGAGGTATGGTGAACGACGTCCTGAGAGATATGATCGGTCTCTTTGTGTTTGTTTACCTGGATGACATTCTGATCTTCTCGAAGGAACCTTCCGACCACGTCCAGCATGTCCGGCAGGTTCTGCAGCGATTGTTGGAGAATCGCCTGTTCGTGGAAGGCCGAGAAGTGCGAGTTTCACGCCCACCACGACATCCTTTCTCGGGTTACATCATCTCCAGGGAGAGATTAGGATGGACCAGGAGAAGGTTAGAGCCGGTTCTGGAATGGGCCCAGCCCGGTACGAGATTGCAACTCCAGAGATTTTTGGGGTTTGCGAATTTCTACCGCAGATTCATCCGGGGATTACAGCCGTGGTGGCAGCTCCGTTAACTGCCTTGACTTCCCAGTATCAGGACCTTCAAGTGGAATCCGGAGGCGGATCGAGCGTTTCTGGATTTGAAGAGGCTTCTACTTACCAACGCACCGATTCTCTCTCAACCGGACACGGCCGCCAGTTTAAATGCGTTGAAGTGGGACGCGTCTGATGTGGGAGTTGGCGCCATCCTGTCGCAGCGATGCTCCACGGACAGTAAACTCCATCCCTGCGCCTACTACTCTCGTCGCCTTTCGCCTGCGGAGAGGAATTACGATGTGGGTAACCGGGAGCTTCTCGGCGGTGAAACTTGCCTTGGAGGAGAGTGGCGCCACTGGTTGGAGGCGGGCGCAACCGTTTATGTGTCTGGACTGACCACAAGAATCTTGCTTACGTGCAATCGGCTAACCGTCTCAACTCCCGTCAGGCCAGGTGGCGTTGTTTTTCGACGATTCAAGTTTACCCTGACGTTCCGACCTGGATCTAAGAACGGCAAAGGTGGGCCTTGTCCCCGGATGTTCTTCAAGACGGAGGAGAGTGGGTCCAAGACCGAGACAATCCTCCCCCGGAACTGCGTCGTGGGAGCAGTTATGTGGAAGATTGAGGAGGAGGTGCTGGCGCCCTTCGGACTCAGCCCGGTCCCGGTAACGGTCCACCCGGTCGGTTGTTTGTGCCTGAGTCGGTTCGTCCCTGCTGTCCTCAAATGGTCCCCACGCCAGCAAGATGGCTTGTCACCCTGCGCGTGGCTCGGACAATGGCGTTTCTTCGCAGACGTTTTTGGTGGCCTGCCATGGCCGAGGATACTCGGGAGTTTGTTGCTGCCTGTCCAGTAGTCAGAATAAGAGTACCAATTGGCCCAGCTCTGGACTACTTCACCCCCTTCCTATTCCCCGCGACCATGGTCGCATCTGGCCCTGGACTTCGTCACTGGGTTGCCCTTTGAGGGGAACACGGTCGTTCTGACTATCGTGGACAGATTCAGCAAGTTCGCCCACTTTGTGCCAATTGCCAAGCTTCCCTCTGCCTCGGAGACGTCCGAGATCCTGGTTAGGAGGTTTTCAGGGTCCACGGTTTGCCCAGTGATATCGTTTCCGACCGAGGCCCTCAGTTTACCTCTGCTGTCTGGAAGTCCTTCTGTTTGGCCATTGGAGCTACAGTCAGTCTCACATCTGGTTTTCACCCAATCCAATGGTCAGGCGGAGAGAGCCAACCAGAAGATGGAATCCACGCTACGCTGTCTGGTCTCTTCCAACCCCACCTCCTGGGTCTCTCAGTTGCCTTGGGTTGAGTATGCCCACAATACTCTTCCCACATCTGCCACTGGGATGTCTCCCTTTCCAGTGCCTGTATGGCTACCAACCTCCCCTGTTTCCTTCTCAGGAGAAAGGAGCTCTCAGTGCCTTCGGTTCAGGCCCATATTCGCGTTGCCACCGGACCTGCATCGGGCCAGAAAGGCACTCTTGGAGTTTCCCGGACGGTATCAGCTCCAGGCGATCGCGGCGGATCCGCTCCCACCTATACCATCGGAGATAGGGTTTGGTTGGCCACACGGGATCTTCCGTACGGACTGAGTCTAGGGAAGTTGTTACCAAGTTCATTGGTCCGTTGTGGTGGAGAGAAGGTGATCAATCCAGTGGCAGTTCGACTCAAACTACCGAGGACGCTCAGAGTCCATCCCACCTTTCATGTCTCCTGCCTCAAGCCTGTCTTCCTCAGTCCTCTGTTTGCCTCCTCCGCCTCCTCCTCCTCCTCCTCCCGGATGATCGGAGGTGGTCCTGCCTACACGGTGCGGCGCATCATGGATTCCAGACGGCGGGGCCGGGGTTTCCGTATCTCGTGGACTGGGAGGGGTATGGCCCTGAGGGAGAGGAGTTGGATTCCGCGGCGACAGGTCCTAGATCTGACCTCATCAGTGACTTCTACCGCCTCCATCCTGGCGCTCCGGGGAGTCCGCCCCGGTTGGGCGTTGGTCGGAGGGGGTACTGTAACGATCCCGGCTGTCTGAGTCGGGTCCTGTCTGGTGACTAGTGTTCCTGTTCGTAATCTCCAGTTTCCCGAAGTTGGGAACGCTCCGGGAGCGCTCTTGTTTTCCGCACCTGCATCCCATCAGCAATCTGCACACCTGGTCCTGATCATCACCCTTCTTAGCTCTGGCCGAACATCCAGTTCCTGCCGGATCGTCAGCTATGAACAGTATGTTTGTCAGCGTATCAGCCTCTGAGCCATTAGTGTTAGTTTTGTTGTTTTGCACTTTGTGACTTGCTGTGTACTGACCTCCGTTTTTGTTCTGTCTGCAGTCTCTCTCACCCGAACCTTCACCCAACCTCTGCCTGATGGTCGGCGGCTGCCGAGCCATTACCGGACCAACCACTGCACCCTCAACAACCCATCCACGCCACCCGCTCTGTTCCCTGGATTATTCAGCCTCACTCGGAATCTATTAAATAAACACTCACCTTTCTCTCAACGTACCTTGTCCTGGTCTGCTTCTGGGTTCTGGCATAGTAAACCGTGACATAACCAATCAATCAATCTTCAAGCATAACCAATCAATCAATCTTCGAGCATAACCAATCAATTCAGCTATTGTCAAATGAAATGCAAGATGGAATCAGATAGGATATTAGCACAGGAATTGTTATTTATTTGGAATGTCCACTCATGTAGCTAATGAACATGTTTTTTATGTGTTAACACCATATCTTATGTCAGGTACTTAATCTGTTAAAGCTATATTTTCCAGAGAACATGTATTAGTCACCCTCCAGATGGGTGAATTTCATTATTTTTTTTACCCCATTAGCTTCATCAAGTCAATTTGCACCCAGTTAATGTGCCTCCTCTCCTTTGCTGAACATGGATGCTGACAGGGTTTTCACTTCAAAACTGCCTGCTTTTGTCCGAAATAGCACCCTATTCCCTATATAGTGCACTAAAAGTAAAGCATTATATAGAGATTTTGGAATTAAAATGTATGGTAAAACTTAACTGAAAGCTTGCAGGTATAATTATTTGTTACTTGTTATAAGCCTTTATAATGTCTAATGTCTTATCGCCTTTATATTGTGTGATTAGATTGCTTTAAAATATGTTATGTCTTTTCAGTGGTAAAATAGTCTCTCCGAAGTGGAAGTCTTTCAAAGGCCTGCGGCTGCTCTGGAGAGACAAGATCCGTCTGAATAATGGGATCTGGAGAGCTTGGTTCATTCAGTGTGGGTTGACTTCTCCATTCCTTTCCTCTCTCTCCTCTCCTCCTCTCACTACATTCCTCCTCTCTTTCACTCTGAATGTCTTGCATGTCTTCTGTCGTCCCAGGGTTAGGGTTAGGTTGTTTAATCTGATAACAGACAAGGAGAGCATTGTCAAACACAACAGAACTGATACATCGACTCTCTACTACAGTACGATCAAACAACAAAGAGAATAGTGCCATAGCTGTTGAGGCCCCGAGTGGGATCCCTCCTACAAAAACATCTGTATAATGTGGGCTGAATGGAATTTTCAGACGATGCAGTGCACTGCTTCCTATGCCACAACACACTGATTAAAATGCCATTACTTTATGCACTTGATGTTGAAGCCACATTTTGAACAAACAAACAAATAAAACAGAATTGACTGATTTATTGAGAGAATTTACGCAGTCCATTGAACCACGAACCATGAATCCCAGCCATGAATTATTATTATTATTATTATTATTATTATTATTATTATTATTATGGTAAGCATGTTTTTGTTCCTCTTCACCATGGTCCAGACGTGGAGAAGAGGAAGAACCCTGTGTGTGGGTTCATCACCCCCCTGGAGGGCTCAGAGGCCGACGTCCACTGCAAACCTGAAGTAGGTGACCTTTGACCCCCAAGGCCTAGTGAGAAAGTAGCCTATGCAGCCACAAAGACACATTGACTGCCTCACAGATGAGCCATTATATTGACCTGATACTCTAGTGGCCGCTCTAACAATTAAAAGAAATGTCTTATAAAATGGAAGGCAGTTAATAAAATAAGATATTAGCTGGACCATTCTAGCCAGAGGGCAGATACGCGTGTGAACAACAGGCACGATGGTTTCCACTAGTTACAGGCACAAAGACAGAATTGGCTATATTGTAAAAATTCATGAAAACAACAATTTAAGGTTAGGGTTAGGCATACAGTGAGGGAAAAAAGTATTTGATCCCCTGCTGATTTTGTACATTTGCCCACTGACAAAGAAATAATCAGTCTATAATTTTAATGGTAGGTTTATTTGAACAGTGAGAGACAGAATAACAACAAAAGAATCCAGAAAAACGCATGTCAAAAATGTTATAAATTGATTTGCATTTTAATGAGGGAAATAAGTGATTTGACCCCCTCTCAATCAGGAAGGATTTCTGATTCCCAGGTGTCTTTTATACAGGTAACGAGCTGAGATTAGGAGCACACTCTTAAAGGAGTGCTCCTAATCTCAGCTTGTCTACCTGTATAAAGACACCTGTCCACAGAAGTAATCAATCAATCAGATTCCAAACTCTCCACCATGGGCCAAGACCATAGAGCTCTCCAAGGATGTCAGGGACAAGATTGTAGACCTACACAAGGCTGGAATGGGCTACAAGACCATCGCCAAGCAGCTTGGTGAGAAGGTGACAACAGTTGGTGCGATTATTCGCAAATGGAAGAAACACAAAATAACTGTCAATCTCCTCGGCCTGGGGGCTCCATGCAAGATCTCACCTCGTGGAGTTGCAATGATCATGAGAACGGTGAGGAATCAGCCCAGAACTACACGGGAGGATATTGTCAATGATCTCAAGGCAGCTGGGACCATAGTCACCAAAGAAAACAATTGGTAACACACTACGCGTGAAGGACTGAAATCCTGCAGCGCCCGCAAGGTCCCCCTGCTCAAGAAAGCACATATACAGGGCCGTCTGAAGTTTGCCAATGAACATCTGAATGATTCAGAGGAGAACTGGGTGAAAGTGTTGTGGTCAGATGAGACCAAAATTGAGCTCTTTGGCATCAACTCAACTCGCCGTGTTTGGAGGAGGAGGAATGCTGCCTATGACCCCAAGAACACCATCCCCACCGTCAAACATGGAGGTGGAAACATTATGCTTTGGGTTGTTTTTCTGCTAACGGGACAGGACAACTTCACCGCATCAAAGGGACGATGGACGGGCCATGAACCGTCAAATCTTGGGTGAGAACCTCCTTCCCTCAGCTAGGGCATTGAAGTGGGTGGGTATTCCAGCATGACAATGACCCAAAACACACAGCCAAGGCAACAAAGGAGTGGCTCAAGAAGAAGCACATGAAGGTCCTGGAGTGGCCTAGCCAGTCTTCAGACCTTAATCCCATAGAAAATCTGTGGAGGGAGCTGTTCGAGTTGCCAAACGTCAGCCTCGAAACCTTAATGACTTGGAGAAGATCTGCAAGAGGAGTGAACAAAATCCCTCCTGAGATGTTTGCAAACCTGGTGGCCAACTACAAGAAACGTCTGACCTCTGTGATTGCCAACAAGGGTTTTGCCACCAAGTACTAAGTCATGTTTTGCAGAGGGGTCAAATACTTATTTCCCTCATTAAAATGAAAATAAATTCATAACATTTTTGACATGCGTTTTTCTGGATTTCTTTGTTGTTATTCTGTCTCTCACTGTTCAAATAAACCTACCATTAAAATTATAGACTGATCATGTCTTTGTCAGTGGGCAAACGTACAAAATCATCAGGGGATCAAATACTTTTTTCCCTCACTGTACAGTCAGCAGTGTAGTTAAGGTTTTAAGAACATACATTCTAGAAATAGGTGGGGTATATGACTTTGTGGCTGTGGTAACAAATGACGACCAGGCACAACTCCCATATAAAGTGTTTTTTCACAAAGTTGCCGAGATGTCACGTGTCCTACTTATCAGTGCACTTGTAACAACCTAATCATTACTGAACTTCTATTTGATCAAATAAGCCATTCTATTTTTTTTGTCAACCAAATTCGACACTCTCTCATTGACCTCCATACAAAAGCTCCTCGCTTGGGTGAGCAAAAAAATAAAATAAATAAAATAACTCCACCTGCTGGAAAGACAGACTTTACCCCGTTATCCCTCGGACTTCGCCTCTTCCTCTCTGACTGTCTGAAATGGCACCATGTCCATATTTTGTGCGCTACCCGTAGGGCCTGGTCAAATGAAGTGCACCGTATAGGGAATAGTGTGTAATGTTGGACACACCATACCTATTAACTCCTATGTTTTTTTTGTTCTCTGTTGTAAGGCTATAGTTCTAGAAGGCAGCTACTGGAAGCGTGGGATCGAGGTAGTGATCAGAGAATACCACAAGTGGAGGATCTATTACAAGAAGAGGGTGAGTGGTGATCATTTTGAACATAGACAAGGATCCCATTGATACACGTTATCTTTTTAATGTTATTCTCCAATTGTACTAAATTCAGTTTCTTCTTCGTCCGTTGTAGTTTCAGAAAAACAAAGATGACCTTTTATCAAAGCTACAGAAGGTAAGATAAATAGTTAATTCTACTTTTAGTTTCCCTCTTTTTGGAACAGGCCTTGACAGTTTGGGCACTCCTTAGATTGAGGAGAGTTTTCACGTCTCAATAATTATATGTTTGGTCAAGTATGAGAACTGATCATCCTCTGACAGCTGATTGTTTGTGCCTTTAAGTTTAGCCAAACATGGATGTGTGTGTGTGTGTTTGTCTATGTTTGTGTGATATTGACGGAGGGGATCAGTGACCCAGTGATATTGTGTTTACCTTTAGTAGGTTGGAAGCTCACCATATGTGAGTCACTCAGACTCTGCTGGCCTTGGTCAGTCTGAGAATAAAAAACAGTGGGAGGCAGGAAAAAGAAAATAGGAAACATGCAAAACGACTTGGTGATGATCAAATTCTCCCATTTTGATTGCCTTCGGTGATAATACCTTCTCTAATCTCTCCCTCTCGCCCTCCCCCTCTGTCAGTAAACTTTATCAATCTATGGTCATGTGAGACAATAATGCGGAAAGAAACCGCCCTACAAATAAGGAACTTCAAATGAATAAATGAGGCTAAAGATGTAGACAGAGGCACACACCCATCTCTCTCTCTCCCCCTCGCCCTCTTTATCACGGCTCAGGAAAAGATCCAGATGCAGACAGTTCGAATAAAGGACGTTTATTATATAAACAGGGGGCAGGCAAAGGACAGGTCAAGGGCAGGCAGAGGTCGGTAGTCCGTAAGGTACAGAGCGGCAGGCAGGCTCCGGGTCGGGGCAGGCAGAGGTCAATAATCCAGGGCAGTGTCAAACGGTACAGAACGGCAGGTAGGGTCAGGGTCAGGCTCAGGGTCAGGGTCAGGGTCAGGCTCAGGCTCAGGGTCAGGCTCAGGGTCAGGGTCAGGCTCAGGGTCAGGCTCAGGGTCAGGCTCAGGGTCAGGGTCAGGGTCAGGGAAGGCATAATGATCAAAAACCAGGAAAACTAGAAAACAGGGCTCAAGCAGTGGAGGGTATGAAAAACACGCTGGTTGGCTTGAACGAGACAAGACGCAAACTGGCAACAGACAAACAGAGAACACAGGTATAAATACACTGGGGACAATGGGGAAGATGGGCTGACACCTGGAGGGGGTGGAGACAATCACAAAGACAGGTGAAACAGATCAGGGTGTGCACACTCTCTCTCTCTCTCCCCCTCTTTCTCTCTCTCTCCTCCCCTCTCCCTCTCTCTCTCTCTCTCCCCATTCCTCTCCCCCCTCTTTTCTCTACTCAACCTGTCTTTCACCAAGGATGTGGCTTCAGACTTTAATATGTCATTTAATCCAAGTGACCCACTTGCTGATTAGGTTGCATTGTTAAGCCCCGGGGACATTTTAAGGCCCTTTTTGTTGTCCTCCTGGATTTATGAACTTGAGTGATCACGTCAGTGTGACGTCAGCATCACACTGGGTCAAAAACAAATTAGCCATCTTGGGAAGAGGATGGGGTTTAGGAAGAGAAGCGTTGAGATGAGGACGGGGAAGGAAGGAAGAGGATTGAATCCCCCACCCTCTTCTACAATATGCAGTAACATGGTCAAGTGAAGTCCCCCACCCTCTTTAGAAAAAGTGCCAGTAACATGGTCAGGTGAAGTCCCCCCCACCCTCTCTATAGATGCAGTAACATGGTCAGGTGAAGTCCCCCACCCCTCTATAGAATGTAACATGATCAGGTGAAGTCCCCCACCCTCTCTACAATATGCAGTAAAATGGTCAGGTGAAGTCCCCCACCCTCTCTACAATATGCAGTAACATGGTCAGGTGAAGTCCCCCACCCTCTCTACAGAATGCAGTAACATGGTCAGGTGAAGTCCCCCACCCTCTCTATAGAATGCAGTAACATGGTCAGTGAAGTCCCCACCCTCTCCTATAGGGAGTGCAGTAACATGGTCAGGTGAAGTCCCCACCTCTCCTATAGAATGCGTAACATGGTGCAGGTGAAGTCCCCCACCCTCTCTACAATATGCAGTAACATGGTCAGGTGAGTCCTTCCACCCTCTACAATATGCAGTAACATGGTCAGGTGGAAGTCCCCTGTCACGGATTCTACGAGCTGCTCCTCCTCCTTGTTCGGGCAGGCTTTGGCGATCTTCGTCCCGGAGTACTAAAGCTGACCGTTGAATGTTTCTATGTTTGATTGCTTTTGTCTGTCTATTGCACCTCGTGTCCAAGAGTTTTCTGATTATGTGTTCTATAGTTGCCTGTTTTGTATTGGTTAGGTTGTGTGTTTGTTTTTCGCATGTCCGTTAGTGCTGCGTGTTTGCTCCGTTGTTGTTTTGGAGTTTACGCACAGTTTGCGTAATCGCTTCGCCTCTGTGTGTTTTTGAGGCCGTTTATTGTATTTTCGCCTAGTGGTTAACTAGTAAACTTTGTTGGACTAAGCTTGGGTGTCCTGCGCCTGACTTCCACACCACACTTACATCAGCCCTTGACACCCCCACCCTCTTTACAGAATGCAGTTACATGGTCAGGTGGAAGTCCCCCACCTCTCTACAATATGCAGTAACATGGTCAGGTGAAGTCCCCCACCCTCTCTACAGTATGCAGTAACATGGTCAGGTGAAGTCCCCCACCCTCTCTACAGAATGCAGTAACATGGTCAGGTGAAGTCCCCCACCCTCTCTACAGTATGCAGTAACATGGTCAGGTGGAAGTCCCACCCCTCTCACAGTATGCACATGGTCAGGTGAAGTCCCCACCCTCTCTCTACAGAGATGCAGTAACATGGTCAGGTGAAGTCCCCACCCTCTCTACAGAGATGCAGTAACATGGTCAGGTGAAGTCTCCCACCCTCTCTACAGAATGCAGTAACATGGTCAGGTGAAGTCTCCCACGTCTCAACAGAATGCAGTAACATGGTCAGGTGAAGTCTCCCACGTCTCAACAGAATGCAGTAACATGGTCAGGTAGAAGTCCCCCACCCTCTCTACAGTATGCAGTGCAACATGGTCAGATCTCCCCTATGCTCCTTTGTTGTCTCCCCAACTTATTCTGTCACCCTGTACGTCTTATTCACCTTCTCCATCCTTTCCTGCACTTCCCACTGCTTTTCACCTCTATCCTACTCGATATCGTGATTGTCTTACTTTTACTGTAAGAGTTAAAAAGTACCATTACCTAAAGCACAAAATGTATTGCATAGTGGGAAATCTATACATTGATGAGAAGTCTAGTAACGTCTGTTTCTGATGAAGTCTAAGGTTCTGCAGGTCCTCGTAACACCAGGGGTGTGTTCATCAAAAAGCAAAGCGGGGCAAAACATTTAGTGAAAGGAAACACTAAAATAGTTTTTTCTTATTGGCCAATTCAGTGATAGGGGCCTGGTTGCTTCGCGTTGGTCCCTAATGAATACACCCCTGATCAGCACCAGAGATAATGTTTGGCTGCGTGTAAAGCTCTGTAGTCACGGGACTGTACTAGATAGAGAGATACAGCACAGTGTGCATACATGGCAGAGCATTGGCGAGGACTGTCTGGTTCAAAGGAACACAAGCCGGGACAAACCTCTATGGGCCGCGAAAAGCCCAAAGATCACTAAAATCAGCTCACAGTATTCACACAACTTCTGTGGTTTAGCTTGTCTTGACTCTAAACTAGAATTGTGGACAAAGTTGGCGGATAAAGCTGGTGTAGGGTCCTGTTTGTTCAGTTCATTAATTACTCTATCATTTAGATTGAAACATGGTAATTATTTTTTTAAAGTGAGGGAAATAGCATGTAATTCAAAGAATAACTGAATAAAACTGAAAGAATAGGGTAGTGTTTTTCGCCGAGGTTCATTCCGTCCGTGTGTCTGCAGGAAGAGCAGGTGGTTCTTCCCGTGTGTCCGTCTGCATGTCAGTGTGTGA
The DNA here is from genome assembly GCF_020615455.1 of Coregonus clupeaformis. Taxonomy (NCBI): domain Eukaryota; kingdom Metazoa; phylum Chordata; class Actinopteri; order Salmoniformes; family Salmonidae; genus Coregonus; species Coregonus clupeaformis. The sequence continues at coordinate 21,569 of NW_025537455.1, forward strand.
CTGACAGAATCAGGTCACGGACAATAGACTGCTGCTCCCATTGAAATGGAGACACATCAAAATAAATACATTAACAATCCAACTCACGATGGAATCAGGTTAGGGGGTTAGTGTTTTTTGCACAATATTGCAAAATCGCATTCACACCTCACCTTACGCCCTTGCCAACTCACACCTACCTTCGGCACATACACACACACACACACACACACACACACACACACACACACACACACACACACACACACACACACACACACACACACACACACACACACACACACACACACATACATACATACATATATACATATACACATACACATACACACACATACACACATACACATATACACATACACACACACTTCATGAAAAAAACTAAAAAGGCAAACAGGGGTTTGCAAGTCTTTCTTCCTCCTCTTCTTCTTTCTTCTTCTTCTTCTTCTTCTTGCTCCTGCTTCTTCTTCTTCTTTCTTCTTCTTCTTCTTTCTTCTTTCTTCCTTACCTTATTGGGAGGGAAATTCCGGTCGCCTCCTCTGACCTTCTTTCAAAGGGTTTTGAGAAGAAGGCAGGGACCCCACAGTATGGGAGGAATTGAGCTTTTAGATCAGGTTCTTCAAGGAAGAGAGGAAGGAAGGATTAATTTCCCCAGAGCATTGGAACACGTCTTCATGCGTCCCCACCCGTCGGTCCTCAGGGTCAGATCTGCAGGGCGGAGCTGGATAAATGGTCCAGTCAATACAGAGCCAGAGGAGGCCCAGATCTCTGACCTGGACTGCTTCCTGTCCGAGATCCTGGACACCGTGTTCACCGTGACCCGTGAAGCTCCTGCTCCCTGGGCCCAACGACCGACACCACAGTGAGTACCACAACCACATGGTCCACTCTACTTACCTGTCCGACAGGTAAACAACCCATCTCCCTACTATTCTATTGATACTCTAAAAGGAACAAAGTAACTGTCTACGCCGCTGTTTCCCCTGGGCCAACGACCCACAACAGTGTGGAGTGTGGTAGGCTGTGCACAGTCCCTCTCAATACACTGTCTTGAGTGATACTTAAACTTAAATCCCGCGAAAGTGAAAATTCTTCAGGTGACAAAAGAAATAACAAAACTCCACTTACTATTTATCCAATCTATGGTCATAGCTGAGACAATAATGCAGAAAAGAAACCGCCCTACAAATAAGGAACTTCAAATGAAACCATTGAGGCTAAAGACGTAGACAGAGGCACACACCCATATCTCTCTCTCTCTCTCTCTCTCTCTCTCTCTCTCTCTCCTCTCTCTCTCTCTCTCCGCTCTCTCTCTCTGTCTCTGTCTCTCTCTGTCTGTCTGTCCCACCTCTCTCTCTCTCTCTCTCTCTCTCTCTCCTCTCTCTCTCTGTTCTCTCTGTGTCTGTCCCTCTCTCTCCCCCACCCCCTCCACTCTTCTCTCCTCTCTCTCTCTCTCTCTCTCTCTCTCTCTCTCTCTCTCTCTCTCTGTCTCTGTCTCTGTCTCTCTCTGTCTGTCTGTCCCTCTCCCCCTCTCTCTCTCTCCCTCTCTGGTATGGTTCTCTGTTGTAATATTAGTGTTTGTCCTCCTCCCTCAGCGTGATACCAGCAAACGCTGACATGATCCAGCCAGGTCTCACACCCACTGCAGGCCAATCTGGGACGACTTCATGGATATCCCAAGGGCACATTCAGCACTCTCACATCTTGTGAATTTGGCATTAAAACTCTCGACTATCTTGCAATGTTAGGATAAAATCCAAATGCCACACGGAGCTCCGCACATATCGCAGCACGGGTGTAAGGAAAACAACTTATCAACGCCCCTACATAGATGATGATGTTGATGATTCCTATAAAGACATGGGAATGCTTCACACAGGGGACAGAAACACTTACTATAATGGGTAGGGGCTTAAGGTCATGCTGGTTGGAACGGATGTTTTGCTGGTTGACTCGGAGTCTGGTTGACGGATGTGGTGTCAAAAAGTCTTAAGTTCTAAGGAAGAGCGATAAATGATTCTTTATCAGTGTATTTACTGTTGATTAGGCTGTATGTTCTGCTGTTGAAGAGTGTCAAAGCTACTAGAATAATAATACCACGACTGTATCACTGTAGTGTGCAACCATAGACACCACCAGGTAAACAGGAAGCCAGGGCATTAATGCATTCTTCAATATTATGTGGTTTGTTCATCTATTATTATATATTTTGGGTTTTTTTCCTTCTGAATATGCTGAGTCTGTGTTGTTGAGTCAGGTATTCCACTGAGTCTGTGTTGTTGAGTCAGGTATTCCACTTAGTGTGTGTTGTTGAGTCAGGTATTCCACTTAGTGTGTGTTGTTGAGTCAGGTATTCCACTGAGTCTGTGTTGTTGAGTCAGGTATTCCACTGAGTCTGTGTAGTTGAATCAGGTATTCCACTGAGTCTGTGTTGTTGAGTCAGGTATTCCACTGAGTCTGTGTTGTTGAGTCAGGTATTCCACTGAGTCTGGTTGTTGAGTCAGGTATTCCAATTGAGTCTGTGTTGTTGAGTGTCAAGGTATTCCACTGAGTCTGTGTTGTTGAGTCAGGTATTCACTGGAGTCTGTGTTGTTGAGTCAGGTATTCCACTGAGTCTGTGTTGTTGGGAGTCAGGTATTCCCACTGAGTCCTGTGTTGTTGAGTCAGGTATTCCACTTGAGTCTGTGTTGTTGAGTCAGTAAGTATTCCACTGAGTCTGTGTTGTTGAGTCAGGTATTCCACTGAGTCTGTGTTGTTGAGTCAGGTATTCCACTGAGTCTGTGTTGTTGAGTCAGGTATTCCACTGAGTCTGTGTTGTTGAGTCAGGTATTCCCGGAGTCTGTAAGTTGTTGAATCGGTATTCTCCTGAGTCTGGTTGTTGAGTCAGGTATTCCCCTGAGTCTGTGTTGTTGAATCAGGTATTCCACTGAGTCTGTGTTGTTGAGTCAGGTATTCCCCTGAGTCTGTGTTGTTGAATCAGGTATTCCCCTGGGCCAGGCTCTTTGTGTCCCCTGTGTCCTCTTTGTGTGTGCCATGTCAGGATGAGCTGGAGGTCAGTGGCAGGGTTGAGGCGCAATAGAATAGGGAAGTGGAAGCGGATGTGGTTTACCATGACTCGTGGCAAAGGGCCCAGGATGGACGGATGGAGATGAAGGGAGGAAGGATGGAGAGAGAGACAATAGAGGGATGGTTGGATGGAGGAGACAATGAGGGATGGAAGGATGGAGAGATAAACAATAGAGGGATGGAAGGATGGAGGAGAGAGACAGTAGAGGATGGAAGGATGGAGAGATAAACAATAGAGGGATGGAAGGATGGAGAGATAAACAATAGAGGGATGGAAGGGATGGAGAGATAAACAATAGAGGGATGGAAGGATGGAGAGATAAACAGAGGGATGAAGGATGGAGAGATAAACAATAGAGGGATGGAAGGATGGAGAGAAAACAATAGAGGGATGTAAGGATGGAGAGATAAACAATAGAGGGATGGAGGATGGAGAGATAAACAATAGAGAGATGGAAGGATGGAGAGATAAAAAATAGAGGGGATGGGAAGGATGGAGAGATAAACAATAGAGGGATGGAAGGATGGAGAAATGGAGATGAGGAGTTGCTGGAAAGGGATACGTTTGTTTCCTTCTCCGGTGGTTTAAGTAGAGAACATGGTTTATTAGAGAGTCTTTCCAATGTATCACTTCCTAGCCTATCAAGGGCGCTCCATTTGATATATTGATATGATAATTATATATTGGTCAGTGCCGTATTTCATCCCCTCAGTACTGTAGCACCCTGTACTGTAGTGTCCTGTACTGGTACTGTAGCCCCTGTTGTGTCCCTGTACTGTACTGTAGCCCCTGTACTGTACTGTAGCCCCTGTAACAGGTCCTGTACTGTACTGCCAGCCCCTGTACTGTACGCAGCCCCTGTACTGTACTGTAGCCTGTACTGTAGCCCCTGTACTCTAGCCCCTTTACTGTAGCCCCTGTACTGTACTGGTAGCCCTGTATCTGTACTGTAGCCCTTACTGTAGCCCCTGTACTGATGCACTGTAGCCCCTGTACTGTACTGTAGCCCCTGTACTGTAGCCCCTGTACTGTAGCCCCTGTACTGTAGCCTGTACTGTAGGCCTGTACTTGAGCCCCTGTACTTACTGCCCAGCCCCTGTACTGTGGAGCCCTGTACTGTAGGCCCTGTACTGTAGCCCCTGTACTGTACTGTAGCCCCTGTACTGTGCCCCTGTACTGTACTGTAGCCCCGGTACTGTAGCCCCTGTACTGTAAGCCCCTGTAATAACTGTAGTCCCTGTACTGTACTGCCTTGCCCCTGTACTGTAGCCCCTGAACGGTGTACTGTAGCCCCTGTACTGTAGTCCCTGTACTGTACTGTAGCCCTGTACTGTAGCCCCTGTACTGCCAGCCCTGTACTGTGGCCCCTGTACACTGTAGCCCCTGTACTGTACTGTAGTCCCTGTGTACTGTACTGTAGCCCTGGCTACTGTACTGTGGCCCCTGAACTGTAGCCCTGTACTGTAGCCCCTGTACTGTACTGTGGCCCTGGCACTGTAGCCCCTGTACTGTAGCCCCTGTACTGTGTCCCTGTACTGTACTGTAGTCCCTGTATGTGCTTGCCCCTGCTGCTTACTGTAGAAGTCCCTGTACTGTAGCCCTGTACTGGTATGTAGCCCCTGTACTGTACTGTAGTCCCTGTACTGTGACTGTAGCCCCTGTACTGTACTGTAGTCCCTGTACTGTAGCCCCTGTACTGTGCACTGTAGCCCTTGTGCACTGCCCAGTCCCTGTACGTAGCTGTAGCCCCTGTACTGTAGCCCCTGTACTGTACTGTAGCCCCTGTACTGTAGCCCTGTACTGTGCAATGTAGCCCCTGTACTGTAGCCCCTGTACACTAATGTAGCTGTACTGCTAGTCCCCTTACTGTACTGTAGCCCTGTACTGTAGCCCCTGTACTGTAAGTCCCTGTACTGTAGTCCCTGTACTGTACTGTAGTCCCTGTACTGCATAGCCCTGTACTGGGTACTGTAGTCCCTGTACCTTGTAGCCCCTGTATCTGTACTGTAGCCCTGTACTGGTACTGTAGTCCTGTACTGTACTGTAGCCCCTGTACTGTACTGTAGCCCAACTGTACTCTGTAGCCCCTGTACTATGAGCCCCTGTAACTGTAGCCCCTGTACTCTAGCCCCTGTACATGGCCCTGTACTGTACTAGCCTGCACTGTACAGTAGCCCCTGTACTGTAGCCCCTGTTGTACTGTAGCCTCTGTACTGTACTGTAGCCTGTACTGGCCTGTACCAGCCCCTGTACTGTAGCCCCTGTACTGTACTGTAGCCCTGTACTGTAGCCCCTGTACTGTACTGTGGCCTCTTACTGTAGCCCTTGCAGCCATCCTGTCTGTAGCCCCTGTACTGTAGCCCCTGTACTGTAGTCCCTGTACTGTACTGTAGCCCCAGGTACTGGCTAGCCCCTGTACTGTACTGTAGCCCCACTGTAGTCCCTGTACTGTTGTAGCCCCTGTACTGTAGCCCTTCTGTACTGTAGCCTGTACTGTAGCCCTGTACTGTACTGTAGTCCCTGTACTGTACTGTAGCCCCTGGTACTGTAGCCCCTGTACTGTAGCCCCGCCACTGTAGCCCACATGCAGCTGCCTAGCCCCTGTACTGTAGCCCCTGTACTGTAGCCCCTGTACTGTAGTCCCTGTACTGTACTGTAGTCCCTGTACTGTACTGTAGCCCTGTACTGTACTGTAGTCCCTGTACTGTAGCCCCTGTACTGTACTGTAGCCCCTGTACTGTACTGTAGTCCCTGTACTGTACTGTAGCCCCTGTACTGTACTGTAGTCCCTGTACTGTAGCCCCTGTACTGTACTGTAGCCCTGTACTGTAGTCCCTGTACTGTACTGTAGCCCCTGTACTGTAGCCCCTGTACTGTACTGTAGCCCCTGTACTGTAGCCCCTGTACTGTACTGTAGCCCCTGTACTGTAGCCCCTGTACTCTAATGTAGCCCTGTACTGTAGTCCCTGTACTGTACTGTAGCCCCTGTACTGTAGCCCCTGTACTGTAGTCCCTGTACTGTAGTCCCTGTACTGTACTGTAGTCCCTGTACTGTACTGTAGCCCTGTGCACTGTACTGTAGTCCCTGTACTGCTAGCCCTGTACTGTACTGTAGGCCCATGTACTGTATTTGGTCCCTGTACTGGGTACTGTAGCCCCTGTACTGTACTGTAGTCCCTGTACTTGTAACCTCCTGTACTGTACTGTAGCCCCTGTACTGTTACTGTAGTCCCTGTACTGTGTAGTCCCTGTACTGTACTGTGTCCCCTGTAATTTGCTGAGTCCTACTGTAGCCCCACTGTACTGTAGCCCCTGTACTGTAGCCCCTGTACTGTACTGTAGCCCCTGTACTGTACTGTGGTTCTACTGTACTTCAGTCCCTGTACTGTACTGTGTCCCCTGTACTGTACTGTAGTCCTGTACTGTAGCCCCTTGTGACGTCACTTAGAGGTACAGCTTTCAGCGGGATTGCCGGTGAAAAGGAGACAAGGTTAAAACAAAACAAGGATTTTATTATAGGTCTTGGGAAATTAACGAAAATATAACAAAATTCTGTTCTCTTGTGGCTCTTTAAGGGTTAACAGTTTGTTTTCACATCCAAAATCATAATTCTCACCGCCTCAGACAACTTTTTCCCAGCCTCCACAATACGAGGCTAGTGGCCAACCCAGCAAAAAGTCTTCAAATGACCCTCACGAATTTCCACAGGTGCATATATCCAAAGGGTGAGTATTTCCAACGGTAAAGTATTCCAAACCCACATGGAAGTGGACGTGCAGCAGTCCTCCAGAGTCAGGCTGGAGACTGTGTCTCTTTCCCTTTCCCAACCTTCAGCTCATCAGCTCCTCATTTGTTTCAGCTGGGCGTGAAGATTGGCCATAGAGGGGTGGACTCCTGACCATAAACAGCAGATGGGAGCCATAGCTGTCTGGGTTTGCAGCCACCTCAGGGGATGTAACGTCCTCCAGGACACAGCCTCGTGACATCACATCCTCGGGACCGACGCCTCGGCTGGGCAAAGCAGCGAAGGTGGCATCACGCCGAGAGGGCGCTCCGCATTAGTCAGTGGAAGTTGCCAGCCTGCTCTCTCTTCTGTAACTCCTCCACTCCCAGGACCAGGGGACTCAGCCTCCTGTTGTCTCTCTGAGCTTTATTGAACGCATCAGCCTTGGTTTTAGCAGAGTTTAGCCTTCTGCTGAGCAGCTTTCAGCTTCTCTCTGCCTCCGTATTCTTCATCTTGTTCTCCAACACCGGGTATTCTCCTCTGCCTTCTGGGGACCTCCTTACTACTGCGCAGGGTCTTCTCACACTCCTCGATGGTCCTGAAGAACAGCCTTCCAGCTCCTCCTGTTGCTTATGGAAGGAGCTCTGTTGGAGCTTAGCTGAGATATTTAACTCTTCTGTCTTCATGTTCAACTGTTGGTTTAACAAACGATACCTTCCTTAGCGTCCCCTTCAGACCAGACAGCCTCTTTTGTCAGATTCTGTAGATTCGTTCTGTGTGGTTGGGCACTGCCATCCCTATCAGAGCTCCGGGCGAGTGAGATGAGGATTGCACTGGAGCCTTCCTGTGATGAGTCTTGCCTCTCCGCTTCGAGGCACTCGGGGTTATCCTCTCCTGAGACTTCTCTCCAGAGTGGGTAAAAGGGCTGGGCAGTCTGGGCCCAATTAGGACAGGGACGGGGAGGGAATCAACCACCGCTCGCCGGGGTGTGTATGGTTCCCCGTGAGTTGGTATTGTAAGTTCAGTAACGGGTATTCTCTGGTGTCCCATGGGAGAAAGGGAGGACTTTCCGGCCGATACACTAATTACGATAGGGTGGTTGACAGAATCCAGGAAGGCCCCACATCATGGTGATTCACAGTTGGCCGGGCAGGTGGGGGTGATCTGGGCCGCCATCTACGACTCCCCAAGAGCGAGGCAAACGGTGTGTGGGTGCTGAGCGGAGGATCCCGGAGGCAGGTTATGGCGGTTTTTGCGCACTGCCAGGAGATATGCTGTCCATCTCCCACACCGGTAACACTGTTTCTAGTTTCCCTCCTGGTGTACTCTTCTTGGACCCGCCTGGGTTTCTAGCCCCCCTGGAGCCGGGATAAGTCTGACGTGGTGGGTTGAGACCTTGGGGTTGGAGTTCATTTGTGGTGGGGGCCGCACTCCGGGGTCTTTTGGGAAGCATTAGCATCTCCGCTGTGGCCTGGGACTTTTCCACAGCTTCACGGTAGATCAGCCGTGGTTAAGGCCTGTTGACTGATGAACCGGTTTGCCTCATAAGGCAGGGCGCGTAGGCACGCATCCACCACAACGGCTCTACCACCGCCGCTGCTGTGTTCCTCATGGGATCCAGCCATTTCCTTGCGATCTTGGACAAGTTATGCATCTGCGCCCGAGGAAGTTGGTCTGGCTTGGAAGGTCCAGCTGTGAAAGCCCTGGGCCATACCAAACTTTGTGAGTCCATATCTGCTGAGGATCTCAGACTTCAGGGCATCATAGTAGTAACCTGTCAGGGCCCAGGTCCCGGACAGCATTCAGCTTGAATCTCTGTTAGAAAGGGGGCCAGACCAACCCACTGCTGCTTGGGCCAGGCTTCCCTAGTGGGGCTCAAAATGCATGCAGGTATGCCTCAATGTCACTCGGTAGCTCCTATCTTAGATATAAAGTCACTTGCCTTTGGCTGGGCGGGGGATTTGGACCACCCTCGTTTTCTGCAACTGATACTTCTGCCTTCAGAAGGTTGGTTCTTTTGCTCCTCCAAGAGAGCCACGCTTGCTTGCATCTGGCCTCTGCTGGGCCACACAAGTTTACATAAATCATTTCAGTTGTACGGGGAGCTCACGGCCAACTGGAAACTGGGTGATCTGGGAACCTTTCAGTATCCTCCTCTGACATGCAATTTATTAACGCTGAGCGTGCCCGTATTCTCCGCACCATCTGTGACGCCACGAGGCCAAGACAGCTATTGATTGCCTCAAGTGAAAAAAGGGCAAGGTTAAACAAAAACAAGGAATTTATTATAGGTCTTGGGAAATTAATTAAATATAAAACAAAATTATTGGGGTGGTTTTAGAGTAGGGATGTTTTAATCAAAATCATAATAACGATTTTCCCGTTTTACTGTAGTCACGTTGCAGCTAGTGTAATAACCCAGCAAAAGTCCTTCCAAATGTCTTCTTACGATTCACAGTGCATATATCCAAAGGTGAGTATTTAACGTAAATCCTTATATTCTCATGGAAGTGGACGTGGCAGCACTCTTGTCTCTCCAGAGAGGGGTTGTGCTGGAGACTGCAGTTTTCCCCTTACCAACCTTTCAGCTCATCAGCTCCTCATTTGCCTAGCTGCGTGGGAAGATTGGCCATAGAGGGTGGGAGTTCCAACTACACGCAGATGGAGCCAGTTGGGCTTGCAGCCACCTCAGGGGGATGTAATGCCTCCAGGAACAGCTCGTGACATCACACCCTGTACTGTCATGTAGCTCCTGTACTGTAGACTCTGTACTGTACTGTAGTCCCTGTACTGTACTGTAGTCCCTGTATCAAAAGCCCCTGTACTGTCATGTAGTCCCTGTACTGTAGTGCCCTGCACTGTAGCCCCTGTACTGTAGCCCCTGTACTGTAGTCTCTGTACTGTACTGTAGCCCCAGTACTGTAGCTCCTGCATTGTACTGTAGACCCTGTACCGTACTGTAGTCCCTGTACTGTACTGTAGTCCCTGCACTGTACTGTAGTCCCTTTACTGTACTGTAGACCCTGGGTACTGTGGCCCTGGTACTGTAGCCCCTGTACTGCAGTGCCCTGTAATGTACACTGTAGCCCTTGCACTGTACCAGCCCGTACTGTAGTCCCTGTACTGCAATTGTAGCCCTGTAATTGTCATGTAAGCCCTGTACTGTACTGTAGTCTCCTGTACTGTACTGTAGCTCCTGTACTGTACTGTAGTCCCTGTACTGTACTGTAGTCCCCTGTACTGTAGCCCCTGTACTGTACTGTAGACCCTGTACTGTAGCCCCTGTAATGTACTGCCGTAATTGTAGCCCATGTACTGTACTGTAGTCTCCTGTACTGTAGCCCCTGTACTGTAGGCCCTGTACCAGTAGTCCCTGTACTGTAGCCCTGGTATTGTAAAGCCCCTGTACTGTAGCCCCTGCACTGTCATGTAGTCCCTGCACTGTAGACCCTGGTATACTGCACTGTAGTCCCTGCATTGTAGACCCTGTACTGTACTTCAGTCCCTGTACTGTAGTCCCTGTACTGTACTGTAGCCCCCTGTACTGTAGCCCCTGTACTGTACTGTAGACCCTGTACTGTACTGTATTCCCTGTACTGTAGTCCTGTACTGTACCGTAGCCCCTGTATTTGTAGCATCAGTACTGTACTGTAGCCCTGTACTGTACTGTAGCCCCTGGCACTGTAGCCCCTGTACTGTACTGTAGCCCCTGTACTGTAGTCCCTGTACTGGGTACTGTAGACCCTGTACCTGTAGCCCCTGTACTGCACTGTAGACCCTGTACTGTACCAGATCCCTGTACTGTACTGTGCAGTCCCTGTACTGTACTGTAGTCCCTGTACTGTAGCCCTGTACTGTACTGTAGTCCTCGTACTGGTACTGTAGTCCCTGTACTGTCATGTAGCTGTACTGTACTGTCGCCTCTGTACTGTCACGTAGCCTCGTATGTACTGTAGCCCTTACCAGGGCTCTGTACTGTACTGTAGCCCTGTACTGTACTGTAGTCCCTGTACTGTAGGCCCGTTACTGCAGCTCCCTGTACTGTACTGTAGTCCCTGTACTGCAATTTCAGCTCCTGTACTGTAGTCCCTGTACTGTAGTCCCTGTACTTCCAGCCCATGTACTATAGCCCTGGTACTGTACTGTAGCCCTGTACTGTTAGTCCCTGTACTGTACTGTGGTGCCCTGTACTTCAGCCTGCATTGCAGCGCCCCTACTGTACTGTAGTTCCTGTACTGTACTCTGGTTCTGTACTGTACTTCAGCCCCGGTACTGTAGTTTTTCCTCACTGTACTGTAGTTCCTGTACTGTACTTCCAGCCTCCCTGCACTGGTACTGTAATCCCTGTACTGTAGTCCCTGTACTGTACATCAGCCCTGGTACTGTACTGTAGCCCCTGTACTGTAGGCCCTGTACTGTAGCACCTGTACTGTACTGTAGCCCCTGTACTGTACTGTAGCCCCTGTACTGTACTCTAGCCCCTGTACTGTAGCCCCTGTACTGTAGCCCCTGTACTCTAGCCCCTGTACTGTACTCTAGCCCCTGTACTGTAGCCCCTGTACTGTACTGTAGCCCCTGTACTCTAGCCCCTGTACTGTAGCCCCTGTACTGTACTGTAGTTCCTGTACTGTACTCTAGCCCCTGTACTGTACTCTAGCCCCTGTACTGTAGCCCCTGTACTGTACTGTAGTTCCGTAATCGTAATTTCAGCCTCTGTACTGTACTTCCAGACCCTGCATTGGTAGTCCCTGTACTGTACTGTAGTTCCTGTACTGTACTCTAGGCCCTGTACTGTAGTCCCTGGGTACTGTACTGTAGCCCTTGGGTAATTGTACTCTCTCAGCCCTGTACTGTACTGTAGTTCCTGTACTGTACTGTGTGCCCTGTACTGTAGCCCCTGTACTGTACTGTAGCCCTGTACTGCACTGCAGCCCCTGTACTGCAATTTCCAGACCCTGCACTGTACTCTAGTCCCTGTACTGTAGCCCCTGTACTGTACTCCAGCCCCCTGTACTGTAGTTCCTGTACTGTACTGTAGTTCCCCACTGTACTTCCTAGCCCCTGCAATTGTACTCTAGGCCCTGTACTGTAGCCC
>NW_025537456.1:0-33443 GCF_020615455.1 Coregonus clupeaformis
AGGTCTACTGTGTCACGTCTACTGTGTCAGGTCTACTTTGTCAGGTCTTGTCTACTGTGTCAGGTCAACTTTATTTTTTTATTTATTTTTATTTTCACCTTTATTTAACCAGGTAAACCAGTTGAGAACAAGTTCTCATTTACAACTGCGACCTGGCCAAGATAAAAAAGCAAAAGCAGTCAAGATAAAAACAACAACACAGAGTTACGATGGGGTAAAACAAAAGAAAGTCAAAATACAACAGAAATACATATATATACAGTGTGTGCAAATGTAGCAAGTTATGGAGGTAAGGCAATAAATAGGCTATAGTGCAAAATAATTACAATTAGCATTAACACTGTGTCACCGAACCGGCTCAAGTTCGTAACAAAGGGAGACACGTGGGAGACAAGGAGTACTCAAAGTATATATTTATTAATTAAAAGTAACTAACTGAAATAACAATGGGGTGTGTAATCAGTAATCAGTAGTGTAAGTGAGTGTTTGCTTGCAATAAATGTAATATAGAAAAGTGTTGATAAGTGCCAAAGCTAAACAACCCAAAAAAAGCCACAAAAATATCACAACCAAAATCAAAGTATCTGCCTGGAGAGAGTCTCCTCAATGACTGTGGAAGAGTTCCATTTATCCTGGGACACACCCGCCAAGGTGTTTCCCATGTAGCTGACGACCCTCCCAACTCCGCCCCACCGGCATCCTAATAAGGAAACAAGAGCAAAGAGAGAATACGGCAGACAGAGTGGGAGGGCTGGCCACACCCCCATAAGACCGGGGACCAACAAGGTCCCCGCCCAACGTGCATCAGCCTTACGCTTTCAGCAAATCTGTCAAGGAGCCGACCACGGTAGAGAAGTTCCTACAAAAACCACGATAATACCCAATCATTCCCAAGAAACGCATCAGTTCCTTTTTAGTAGTTGGTAGTGGAAAAGCATCAATAGCTACCACTTTAGCCCGAACAGGACGCACTTCACCCTGCCCAACCACCTTTCCAAGGTATGTCACAGTCGCCTGAGCAAACTCACATTTAGCCAAATTTATCGTGAGACGACCCGCAGCCAGACGTTCGAACAAGGCTTGAATACGGGACAGATGTTCCTCCCAAGTATCTGCATATATCACTACATCGTCCAGATAAACAGCGCACCCGGCCAGACCAGAGACAACCCTGTTCATAAGTCGCTGAAAAGTTGCAGGCGCATTACGCAGCCTGAAACTCACTAACCGAATACGAGTACAGACCAAAAGGTGTAATAAAGGCAGAGATTTCACGTGCCCTACTCGTCAGTGGCACCTGCCAATAGCCCTTTAACAGGTCAAATTTGCTCAAACTTAGCTGCGCCGACTTGATCAACGCAGTCCTCCATCCGAGGAAGAGGAAATGAATCCGGCTTAGTGACATCGTTTACCTTACGGTAGTCCGTACAAAATCTGTTTGTTCCATCCGATTTACTGACCAAGATACAGGGAGAAGCCCAACTGGAGAAAGAAGGCTCTGCTATTTTACTCTCCAGCATGTACCTGACCTCAGCATCCAGACAACGCAGTTTCTCTGAAGAAACTCTATAGAACCGTTGACGAATGGGGTCAGCATCTCCAATGTCAATATCATGTTCTATTAAGTTTGTACGTGTTGGTGTATCAGAAAACAACCCTGGAAATCTCCGAATCAGACCCACCATCTCTTTCCGCCCATCAACAGGTAGATGAGTAAGAAGACTATCTAAAATCTCCAGTGTCTCTGAATTCTTCAATCTACCCTGCAGTATGCAATCGTCGGGACCAGAAACATCTTCCTGCTCCTGCACAGACCTAGCATGACCAGAATCCAGGGAATAAACAGTATCAGCCAAAAGAACAGCCTTACGGTCCTCTGTAGACTCCCCCTGTTCAGTCTCAGAGGAACGTGCATAATAGGGTTTTAACAAATTTATATGGCACAGTTGATGTGCTTTCCCTCCGTTCTGGAGTGGCAACTAGATAATTTTTGCTCAGTGTCCTGGCGCACCACTGTATATGGACCTTGAAACTTGGCTTGAAAAGGAGAACCAACAATTGGCAGCAGAGCCAGAACCTGATCACCTGGACTAAAGTGACGAGTCTCAGCTCGCCGATCATATATGCTCTTCATCCTGTCCTGTGAAGATGATAGCTTCTCTTTAGCCATTTCACCAGCGGCATACAAGCGTCGCCGAAAATCACACACATATGATAACAGGGACTGAGGAGACTCGGGAGACTTCCAGTCATCCTGGAGAACAGATAAAAGCCCACGCACCTTATGTCCAAACACTAGGTCATTTGGGCTAAAACCTGTGCTCTCCTGTGAAACCTCCCTAGCAGCTAACAGTAACCAAGGCAACCCCTCCTCCCAATCCTTATCCATCTCAGTACAATAAGATCTCAACAAAGACTTAAGCGTTTGATGGAAACGTTCCAGTGCTCCTTGACTTTGGGCATGATGAAGCGCTAGCCAAGTTGTGTTTAATATGGAGTTGTTGGAGAACCTGTCCAAAGAGATTAGAGGTGAAATTAGATCCTTGATCACTTTGAATGACCTTAGGGATTCCAAACAGTGAGAAAAACTGAGTCAAAGCTTTTAACACAGACTTAGTCGTGATAGACCTGAGAGGATAGGCAGCAGGAAACCTAGTGGTCTGACACATCACAGTCAACAAATAATTACTACCCTTTCTGGAACGAGGCAGAGGACCAACACAGTCAATAATCAGATACTCAAAAGGGTTACTGAGTACAGGAATAGGGAACAGTGGTACCGGCTTAATAGCTTGATTAGGTTTACCAGTTAATTGACAGGTGTGACAAGTTTGAGGCTCAAGTTCGTAACAAAAGGGAGACACGTGGAGACAAGGAGTACTCAAAGTATATATTTATTAATTAAAGTAAACTAAATCAAATAACAATGGTGTGTGTAATCAGTAATCAGTAGTGTACGTGAGTGTTTGCATGCATAAATGTAATATGGAAAAGTGTTGAAAAGTGCCAAAGCAAACAACCCAAAAAAGCCTCAAAAATATCACAACCAAGATCAAAGTATCTGCCTGGAGAGAGTCTCCCCAATGAATGTGGAAGAGGTCCATATATCCTGGGACACACCCGGCCCAGGTGTTTCCCATGTAACTGACGACCCCCAACTCCGCCCACCGGCATCCTAATAAGGAAACAAGAGCAAAGAGAGAATACGGCAGACAGAGTGGGAGGGTCGTCACACCCCCCATAAGACCGGGGACCAACAAGGACCCCCGGCCCAATCGTATCGCCCCTGCGTCCCAAACCGACAAGTTGTACATGTTCACCCCTCCACTTGCCCCACCCATCATCCTCCTCTCCAGACCTCAGCAACCTTTACCCAGGAAGCAACCTTTAAGAGGAAAGAAAAACACAAGACTAGGAGGGGACAAACAGGAAAGATAGAACATGACAAAATCAAACACTGGTCGGTCACATCAATATTCATGAACAGGGCGCACGAGAGAGCGCATCAGCAATCACGTTATCAGTCCCCGGATGTGCCGCACATCTAGATGGAAAGATTGTAAAAATAAACACCATCTCATTATCCTCTGATTAGGACACCTCATGGACCTCAAAAATGTGAGAGGGTTATGGTCGGGTGTAAACCACAATAGGTACTACACCCCGACCCAACATACACTTCAAAGTGTTGTAGCGCCCATATAAGTGCTAATGCTTCTTTTTCAATGACAGAATAGTTCAACTGATAATGGTTAAACTTTTTTGGAAAAGAAACTAACAGGCCTCTCAACCCCAGCCACATCTGCTTGCAGCAACACTGCACCCGCCCCCACATGACTAGCATCCACCTGCAAGGTAAATGACAAATCCACACGAGGAGCAGCCAGTACCGGAGTTGAAGTAAGCAACCTCTTTGCATCTTGAAAGCCTGTTGACAATGAGAAGACCATACGTACACAGCCTTAGCTTTCAGCAAATCTGTCAAGGGAGCGACCACAGTAGAGAAGTTCCTACAAAAACCACGATAATACCCAATCATTCCCAAGAAACGCATCAGTTCCTTTTTAGTAGTTGGTAGTGGAAAAGCATCAATAGCTACCACTTTAGCCCGAACAGGACGCACTTCACTCCTGCCCAACCACCTTTCCAAGGTATGTCACAGTCGCCTGAGCAAACTCACATTTAGCCAAATTTATCGGTGAGACGACCCGCAGCCGACGTTCGAACAAGGCTTGAATACGGGACAGATGTTCCTCCCAAGTATCTGCATATATCACTACATCGTCCAGATAAACAGCGCACCCGGCCAGACCAGAGACAACCCTGTTCATAAGTCGCTGAAAAGTTGCAGGCGCATTACGCAGCCCAAAACTCATAACCGAATACGAGTACAGACCAAAAGGTGTAATAAAGGCAGAGATTTCACGTGCCCTACTCGTCAGTGGCACCTGCCAATACCCCTTTAACAGGTCAAATTTGCTCACAAACTTAGCTGCGCCGACTTGATCAACGCAGTCCTCCATCCGAGGAAGAGGAAATGAATCCGGCTTAGTGACATCGTTTACCTTACGGTAGTCCGTACAAAATCTGTTTGTTCCATCCGATTTACTGACCAAGATACAGGGAGAAGCCCAACTGGAGAAAGAAGGCTCTGCTATTTT
The DNA here is from genome assembly GCF_020615455.1 of Coregonus clupeaformis. Lineage (NCBI taxonomy): Eukaryota > Metazoa > Chordata > Actinopteri > Salmoniformes > Salmonidae > Coregonus > Coregonus clupeaformis. The sequence goes on from NW_025537456.1 coordinate 4,662, forward strand.
ACTCTCCAGCATGTACCTGACCTCAGCATCCAGACAACGCAGTTTCTCTGAAGAAACTCTATAGAACCGTTGACGAATGGGGTCAGCATCTCCAATGTCAATATCATGTTCTATTAAGTTTGTACGTGTTGGTGTATCAGAAAACAACCCTGGAAATCTCCGAATCAGACCCACCATCTCTTTCCGCCCATCAACAGGTAGATGAGTAAGAAGACTATCTAAAATCTCCAGTGTCTCTGAATTCTTCAATCTACCCTGCAGTATGCAATCGTCGGGACCAGAAACATCTTCCTGCTCCTGCACAGACCTAGCATGACCAGAATCCAGGGAATAAACAGTATCAGCCAAAAGAACAGCCTTACCGTCCTCTGTAGACTCCCCCTGTTCAGTCTCAGAGGAACGTGCATAATAGGGTTTTAACAAATTTATATGGCACAGTTGATGTGCTTTCCTCCGTTCTGGAGTGGCAACTAGATAATTTTGCTCAGTGTCCTGGCGCACCACTGTATATGGACCTTGAAACTTGGCTTGAAAAAGGAGAACCAACAATTGGCAGCAGAGCCAGAACCTGATCACCTGGACTAAAGTGACGAGGCTCAGCTCGCCGATCATATATGCTCTTCATCCTGTCCTGTGAAGATGATAGCTTCTCTTTAGCCATTTCACCAGCGGCATACAAGCGTCGCCGATAAATTTGGCTAAATGTGAGTTTGCTCAGGCGACTGTTACATACCTTGGAAAGGTGGTTGGGCAGGGTGAAGTGCGTCCTGTTCGGGCTAAAGTGGTAGCTATTGATGCTTTTCCACTACCAACTACTAAAAAGGAACTGATGCGTTTCTTGGGAATGATTGGGTATTATCGTGGTTTTTGTAGGAACTTCTCTACTGTGGTCGCTCCCTTGACAGATTTGCTGAAAGCTAAGGCTGTGTACGTATGGTCTTCTCATTGTCAACAGGCTTTCGAAGATGCAAAGAGGTTGCTTACTTCAACTCCGGTACTGGCTGCTCCTCGTGTGGATTTGTCATTTACCTTGCAGGTGGATGCTAGTCATGTGGGGGCGGGTGCAGTGTTGCTGCAAGCAGATGTGGCTGGGGTTGAGAGGCCTGTTAGTTTCTTTTCCAAAAAGTTTAACCATTATCAGTTGAACTATTCTGTCATTGAAAAAGAAGCATTAGCACTTATATGGGCGCTACAACACTTTGAAGTGTATGTTGGGTCGGGTGTAGTACCTATTGTGGTTTACACCGACCATAACCCTCTCACATTTTTGAGGTCCATGAGGTGTCCTAATCAGAGGATAATGAGATGGTGTTTATTTTTACAATCTTTCCATCTAGATGTGCGGCACATCCGGGGGACTGATAACGTGATTGCTGATGCGCTCTCGTGCGCCTGTTCATGAATATTGATGATCGACCAGTGTTTGATTTTGTCATGTTCTATCTTTCCTGTTTGTCCCTCCTAGTCTTGTGTTTTTCTTTCCTCTGTTGCTTTCCTGTGTAGTTGCTGAGGTCTGGAGGAGGATGATGGGTGGGGCAAGTGGAAGGTGAACATGTACAAATTGCTCGGGTTTGGGACCCAGGGGCTGGTACGTTGTCCGGGGTCTTGCTTGGTCCCCGGTCTTATGGGGGGGGTGTGACGACCTCCCACTCTGTCTGCCGTATTCTCTCTTTGCTCTTGTTTCCTTATTAGGATGCCGGTGGCGAGTTGGGAGGGTGTCAGCTACATGGGAAACACTTGGCGGGTGTCCCAGCATAATGGAACTCTTCCACAGTCATTGAGGAGACTCTCTCCAGGCAGATACTTGATTTTGGTTGTGATATTTTTGTGCCTTTTTTGGGTTGTTTGCTTTGGCACTTATCAACACTTTTCTATATTACATTTATGCAAGCAAACACTCGCTTACACTACTGATTACTGATTACACACCCCATTGTTATTTGATTTAGTTTACTTTAATTAATAAATATATACTTTTGAGTTTCCTTGTCTCACGTGTCTCCCTTTTGTTACGAACTTGAGCGGTTCGTGACAAGAACCCGGCTCAAGTTCGTAACAAAAAGGGAGACACGTGGAGACAAGGAGTACTCAAAGTATATATTTATTAATTAAAGTAAACTAAATCAAATAACAATGTGTGTGTAATCAGTAATCAGTAGTGTACGTGAGTGTTTGCATGCATAAATGTAATATGGAAAAGTGTTGAAAAGTACCAAAGCAAACAACCCAAAAAGGCCTCAAAAATATCGCAACCAAGATCAAAGTAACTGCCTGGAGAGAGTCTCCCTAATGAATGTGGAAGAGGTCCATTTATCCTGGGACACACCCGGCCCAGGTGTTTCCCATGTAGCTGACGACCCTCCCAACTCCGCCCACCGGCATCCTAACAAGGAAACAAGAACAAAGAGAGAATACGGCAGACAGAGTGGGAGGGTCGTCACACCCCCCCATAAGACCGGGGACCAACAAGGACCCCCGGACCAACGTCACCAGCCCCTGCGTCCCAAACTGACAAATTGTACATGTTCACACCTCCACTTGCCCCCACCCATCATCCTCCTCTCCAGACCTCAGCAACCTTTACACAGGAAGCAACCTTTAAGAGGAAAGAAGAACACAAGACTAGGAGGGGACAAACAGGAAAGATAGAACATGACAAAATCAAACAATGGTCGGTCACATCAATATTCATGAACAGGGGGCGCACGTCACCCTGCCCAACCACCTTTCCAAGGTATACCACAGTCGCCTGAGCAAACTCACATTCAGCCAAATTCATCGTGGAGGCGACCCGCAGCCAGACGTCCGAACAAGGCCTGAATACGGGACAGATGCTCCTCCCAAGCATCTGCATATATCACTACATCGTCCAGATAAACAGCGCAACTCGGCCAGACCAGAGACAACCCTGTTCATAAATCGCTGAAAAGTGGCAGGCGCATTACGCAGTCCGAAACTCATAACCGAATACGAGTACAGACCAACAGGTGTAATAAAGGCAGAGATTTCACGTGCCCTACTCATCAGTGGCACCTGCCAATACCCCTTTAACAGGTCAAATTTGCTCACAAACGTAGCTGCGCCGACTTGACCAACGCAGTCCTCCATCCGAGGAAGAGGAAATGAATCCGGCCCAGTGACATCGTTTACCTTTACGGTAGTCCGTACAAAATCTATTTGTTCCATCCGATTTACTGCCCAAGATACAGGGGAGAAGCCCAACTGGAGAAAGAAGGATCTGCTATTTTACTCTCCAGCATGTACCTGACCTCAGCATCCAGACAACGCAGTTTCTCTGAAGAAACTCTATAGAACCGTTGATGAATGGGGTCAGCATCTCCAATGTCAATATCATGTTCTATTAAGTTTGTACGTGTAGGTGTATCCGAAAACAACCCTGGAAATCTCCGAATCAAACCAACCCTCTCTTTCCGCTCATCAACAGGTAGATGAGTAAGAAGGCTATCTACAATCTCCAGTGTCTCTGAATTTTTCAATCTACCCTGCAGTATGCAATCGTCAGGACCAGAAACATCTTCCTGCTCCTGCACAGACCTAGCATGACCAGAACTCAGGGAATAAACAATATCAGCCAAAAGAACAGCCTTACCGTCCTCTGTAGACTCCCCCTGTTCAGTCTCAGAGGAACGTGCATAATAGGGTTTTAACAAATTTACATGGCACAGTTGGTGTGCTTTCCTCCGTTCTGGAGTGGCAACTAGATAATTTTGCTCAGTGTACTGGCGCACCACTGTATATGAACCTTGAAACTTGGCTTGAAAAGGAGAACCAACAATTGGCAGCAGAGCCAGAACCTGATCACCTGGACTAAAGTGATGAGGCTCAGCTCGCGATCATATATGCTCTTCATCCTGTCCTGTGAAGATGATAGCTCCTCTTTAGCCATTTCACCAGCGGCATACAAGCGTCGCCGAAAATCACCCACATATGATAACAGGGACTGAGGAGGCTCGGGAGACTTCCAGTCATCCTGGAGAACAGATAAAAGCCCACGCACCGATGTCCAAACACTAGGTCATTTGGGCTAAAACCCGTGCTCTCCGTGTGAAACCTCCCTAGCAGCTAACAGTAACCAAGGCAACCCCCTCCTCCCAATCCTTATCCATCTCAGTACAATAAGCTCTCAACAAAGACTTAAGTGTTTGATGGAAACGTTCCAGTGCTCCTTGACTTTGGGCATGATAAGGCTAGACAAGTTGTGTTTAATATGGAGTTGTTGGAGAACCTGTCCAAAGAGATTAGAGGTGAAATTAGATCCTTGATCACTTTGAATGACCTTAGGGATTCCAAACAGTGAGAGAAACTGAGTCAAAGCTTTTAACACAGCCTTAGTCGTGATAGACCGGAGAGGGTAGGCAACAGGAAACCTAGTGGTCTGACACATCACAGTCAACAAATAATTACTACCCTTTCTAGAACGAGGCAGAGGACCAACACAGTCAATAATCAAATACTCAAAAGGTTTACTGAGTACAGGAATAGGGAACAGTGGTACCGGCTTAATAGCTTGATTAGGTTTACCAGTTAATTGACAGGTGTGACAAGTTGTGATGAAATCAGAAACATCCCTCTTTAATCTTGGCCAAAAAAATGTCGTAATATGCGATTGTAGGGTTTTCTCACACCCATATGCCCAGCAACGTCGTTGTAGAGAAGTTGTCAGCACCAACTCACGAAGCCTAACTGGTACCACAACCTGACTAATCGCCTCCCCAGAAAACAACTACCATGAGACATCCACTTCCTCATCAGGACCTCCTCTTGGAGAAAATAGCCCTGTGCGACATCTCCCAACTGTTCTACAGGCACAATCTGGTCCCGCAACTCTTCTAATGTAGGGTCAGCCCGTTGCGCCTCGATTAAATCGGAGCGGGATACGGATAACGGGATAACAGGGAAAACAGTAACAGACTTCTTTATGGTATTCTCGTTAGCCAGTTCCGTGACTCAAGTCATCAGGGATCATAGAACGCGTCACTGCACACGCAGAAAACACCTCTGGGAAATTCTGCGCACTCTCATCAGGAATCCCTACAATTGAAGGCTTAGTAGAAACCGCTAAAGATGGAAACACGATAGGCCACACACGCTCCCCAGCCAAGTTATTTCCAAGGATCACGTCAACACCCTCAATAGGCAATGAAGGACGCACCCCCACAACAACCTCACCTTTCACCAGTCCACAATCCAACATCAGTTTATGCAATGGAACTGACAGAGTGTTCAAACCTATTCCCCTAATTAGAACACTATTCACCGAATCAGTCTCCGCAGAGAAGGGTAACACAGATTCCAACACAAATGATTCAGAGGCACCTGTATCTCTTAGGATCTTTACTGGCACTAGGTTCTTACTTCCTACCATAGACACAAAACCCTCCGTAACAAAAAGGTAAATAGTCGGGATCAATATAGCCCTTCACATGGCTCTGAGCATGAGACAATGCGTCAGGAGTGAACTGATGTGGAACAGGCGCTGCTAACGCTATAGGCCTCGATTTACCATAAGCACCTGTACTGAATTTACCCCTAGACCTAAGAATCGGACATTCATTTTTCCAATGACCTAATTCTCGACAGTAGTGACACTCTTGACCAAAGTCAGTTTTACCACGGGTATCAGGCTCAACCCCAGTTGAATGAAACTCTGCCCGGGAACCGAAGTATCTCGGCGAGCGAGGCCCAAATCTCTGCAAACACCCCCCACTCACTCCGAATACGGGGTTCTGCAAAAAAATGTGTGTGAGTCAACACATATTCATCTGCCAAAACCGCAGCTTCAGCGACAGTCTTTATTTTTCGTTCGTTAATGTGCATGCCGCTATACGATCAGGGATTGTGTCCTTAAATTGTTCTAACATAATCAGATCACACAGCCCTTGGAAAGTCATAACTGCAGAGGCGGAACACCAGCGATTGAACTGTGAAGATAATATTCGCGCAAACTCAACATGAGTCTGCTGATCATCCCTTTTAAAGTTCTAAATCGTTGGCGGTAAGCCTCAGGGACCAATTCATAACTCTGTAACACAGCCGTTTAACCTTCTCATAACTAACACTGTCTGCTACACTAAGAGCTGAATATGCTTCTTGCGCTTTACCAGTCAGCACACACTGCAACATCAAAGTGCGATCAGAATCAGGCCAACTCCTAGCGTCAGCAACACGCTCAAACAACGAAAAGAATGTCTCCGGGTCCTTTTCATTAAACTGGGGCAACAACCGTAAATTCCCAACAATATCAAATGTGTCTGGATTACGACCAAAAGAGGAACGACCCCTAGGTAACTCTGGGTCATCTTCCCAGAGCAAACTCTCCCCTGAGAGCTTTCCTTCCCTAACCAACTCTAGTCGCTCTTGTTGCAGCTTGATTTTAGCACGCTCCATATCCTGTTTAAATTCCAATTCCCTTTCATATTTTACACGATCATGCTCCATTTTAGCTCTTTGTCCATTTCGTTCATGCTCCATTTTAGCTTGTTCATGCTCCATTTGTAACAGAAGCAGTTCCTTCTGCTGTTCAAAAAGAAGACTACTATGACTAACCGATGGAGCGGTCATTGTAACATATCGGGGAGACAACGTGTCCTCAGCAGAGGCTGCCCCAGTGGTAACATCCAGAATACCACTCTCCATCAAATTGGCCTTCAATATTAACCTAATAGAATTTTTTAGACGTTTATCACTAATTTCAACCTTGTAGTGTTCAGCAACCTTCAACAGCTGTTCTTTAGTACATAATTCTAACAGTTCTTCTGATGGAAAGCGAATGAACTCGTCTACATTAGACGCTATAATCAGGGAAAAAAAAATTAAATATATATCATAATAATCTCTCTCAACCCTCTGCTGAGCACACCAGACACAAGAGAAATACAATCACACCGAGCACCACAGAAAAGAGCTGGGATATGGAGCTTCCCCCAAAACCTACAATAACTCAACCCTAGTCTTCGTGCAGATTTGCGGTGGGTAATTACGCACTGTAGCCCGCTGGCAAGGAATTAAACCCCCAGCACGCTGGTAGATTTCCCCAAGCCACGGATGTGCCCCGAGACAACTGCTCAGTCCACTGACACCACACAAAAATAACAAACATTTAACCATGCCCAACGTATCCCAAAACAAAACACGTCACTAAGCCTATCAGGGGAAAAAAGCTATAGCTCCGGGTAGCAAATGTCACTACCCTACCCAATCTCCCACTGAGGTACACAGCCGATTGTACTCACCTCAGACCGATGTCCCAACAGCGAGTAGAGCAAGAGTTTCCAGGCTGGGCAGGGACTGAAACTAACCAATGTACTCTCTCCAACGCAGTACAAAACCCAAAGGCAACCAATACTGGCCTATCAAACTCAAACAAACTAACAAAATTTACAAAGAAAAACCCTACAGAATTGGACATTAACTCCACGTTCTCCCAAACACAACCAGTTCAAAATCCCGAGACGAGCCCCCCACAAGTGGGGGTTCGTCCGAGACTGATTCGGGAATAGTGTTCTAATTAGGGGAATAGGTTTGAACACTCTGTCAGTTCCATTGCATAAACTGATGTTGGATTGTGGACTGGTGAAAGGTGAGGTTGTTGTGGGGGTCGTCCTTCATTGCCTATTGAGGGTGTTGACGTGATCCTTGGAAATAACTTGGCTGGGGAGCGTGTGGCCTATCGTGTTTCCATCTTTAGCGGTTTCTAATAAGCCTTCAATTGTAGGGATTCCTGATGAGAGTGCAGAATTTCCCAGAGGTGTTTTCTGCGTGTGCAGTGAGCGCGTTCTATGATCCCTGATGACTTGGTCACGGAACTGGCTAACGAGAATACCATAAAGAAGTCTGTTACTGTTTTCCCTGTTATCCCGTTATCCGTATCCCGCTCCGATTTAATCGAGGCGCAACGGGCTGACCCTACATTAGAAGAGTTGCGGGACCAAATTGTGCCTGTAGAACAGTTGGGAGATGTCGCACAGGGCTATTTTCTCCAAGAAGAGGTCCTGATGAGGAAGTGGATGTCTCATGGTAGTTGTTTTCTGGGGGAGGCGATTAGTCAGGTTGTGGTACCAGTTAGGCTTCGTGAGTTGGTGCTGACAAATTCTCACAACGGCGTTGCTGGGCATATGGGTGTGAGAAAAACCTACAATCGCATATTACGACATTTTTTTGGGCCAAGATTAAAGAGGGATGTTTCTGATTTCATCAAAACTTGTCGCACCTGTCAATTAACTGGTAAACCTAATCAAGCTATTAAGCCGGTACCACTGTTCCCTATTCCTGTACTCAGTAAACCTTTTGAGTATTTGATTATTGACTGTGTTGGTCCTCTGCCTCGTTCTAGAAAGGGTAGTAATTATTTGTTGACTGTAATGTGTCAGACCACTAGGTTTCCTGTTGCCTACCCTCTCCGGTCTATCACGACTAAGGCTGTGTTAAAAGCTTTGACTCAGTTTCTCTCACTGTTTGGAATCCCTAAGGTCATTCAAAGTGATCAAGGATCTAATTTCACCTCTAATCTCTTTGGACAGGTTCTCCAACAACTCCATATTAAACACAACTTGTCTAGCGCTTATCATGCCCAAAGTCAAGGAGCACTGGAACGTTTCCATCAAACACTTAAGTCTTTGTTGAGAGCTTATTGTACTGAGATGGATAAGGATTGGGAGGAGAGGTTGCCTTGGTTCACTGTTAGCTGCTAGGGGAGGTTTCACAGGAGAGCACGGGTTTTAGCCCTAATGATCTAGTGTTTGGACATCGGGTGCGTGGGCTTTTATCTGTTCTCCAGGATGACTGGAAGTCTCCCGAGCCTCCTCAGTCCCTGTTATCATATGTGGGTGATTTTCGGCGACGCTTGTATGCCGCTGGTGAAATGGCTAAAGAGGAGCTATCATCTTCACAGGACAGGATGAAGAGCATATATGATCGCCGAGCTGAGCCTCATCACTTTAGTCCAGGTGATCAGGTTCTGGCTCTGCTGCCAATTGTTGGTTCTCCTTTTCAAGCCAAGTTTCAAGGTTCATATACAGTGGTGCGCCAGTACACTGAGCAAAATTATCTAGTTGCCACTCCAGAACGGAGGAAAGCACACCAACTGTGCCATGTAAATTTGTTAAAAACCCTATTATGCACGTTCCTCTGAGACTGAACAGGGGAGTCTACAGAGGGACGGTAAGGCTGTTCTTTTGGCTGATATTGTTTATTCCCTGAGTTCTGGTCATGCTAGGTCTGTGCAGGAGCAGGAAGATGTTTCTGGTCCTGACAGATTGCATACTGCAGGGTAGATTGAAAAATTCAGAGACACTGGAGATTGTAGATAGCCTTCTTACTCATCTACCTGTTGATGAGCGGAAAGAGAGGGTTGGTTTGATTCGGAGATTTCCAGGGTTGTTTTCGGATACACCTACACGTACAAACTTAATAGAACATGATATTGACATTGGAGATGCTGACCCCATTCGTCAACGGTTCTATAGAGTTTCTTCAGAGAAACTGCGTTGTCTGGATGCTGAGGTCAGGTACATGCTGGAGAGTAAAATAGCAGATCCTTCTTTCTCCAGTTGGGCTTCTCCCTGTATCTTGGGCAGTAAATCGGATGGAACAAATAGATTTTGTACGGACTACCAGTAGGGTAAAAGATGTCACTGGGCCGGATTCATTTCTCTCTTCCTCGGATGGAGGACTGCGTTGGTCAAGTCGGCGCAGCTACGTTTGTGAGCAAATTTGACCTGTTAAAGGGGTATTGGCAGGTGCCACTGATGAGTAGGGCACGTGAAATCTCTGCCTTTATTACACCTTTTGGTCTGTACTGTATTCGGTTATGAGTTTCCCGGGACTGCGTAATGCGCCTGCCACTTTTCAGCGATTTATGAACAGGGTTGTCTCTGGTCTGGGCCGGTTGCGCTGTTTATCTGGACGATGTAGTGATATATGCAGATGCTTGGGAGGAGCATCTGTCCCGTATTCAGGCCTTGTTCGGACGTCTGGCTGCGGTCGCTCCACGATGAATTTGGCTGAATGTGAGTTTGCTCAGGCGACTGTTGTATACCTTGGAAAGGTGGTTGGGCAGGGTGACGTGCGCCCTGTTCATGAATATTGATGTGACCGACCATTGTTTGATTTTTGTCATGTTCTATCCTTCCTGTTTGTCCCCTCCTAGTCTTGTGTTCTTCTTTTCCTCTTAAAGGTTGCTTCCTGTGTAAAGGTTGCTGAGGTCTGGAGAGGAGGATGATGGGGTGGGGCAAGTGGAGGTGTGAACATGTACAATTTGTCGGTTTGGGACCGAGGGGCTGGTACGTTGGTCCGGGGTCCTTGTTGGTCCCCGGTCTTATGGGGGTGTGACGACCCTCCCACTCTGTCTGCCGTATTCTCTCTTTGTTCTTGTTTCCTTGTTAGGATGCCGGTGGGCGGAGTTGGGAGGGTCGCCAGCTACATGGGGAAACACCTGGGCGGGTGTGTCCCAGGATAAATGGACCTCTTCCACATTCATTAGGAAGACTCTCTCAGGCAGATACTTTGATCTTGGTTGTGATATTTTTGAGGTTTTTTTGGGTTGTTTGCTTTGGCACTTTTCAACACTTTTCTATATTACATTTATGCATGCAAACACTCACGTACACTACTGATTACTGATTACACACCATTGTTATTTGATTTAGTTTACTTTAATTAATAAATATATACTTTGAGTACTCCTTGTCTCCACGTGTCTCCCTTTGTTACTGAACTTGAGCGTTCGTGACTTGAGCCGGTTCGTGACATTGAATGAAACTCTGCCCGGGAACGAAGTATCTCGCGAGCGAGGCCCAAATCTCTGCGAACGCCCCCACTCCACTCCGAATACGGGGTTCTGCAAAAACATTTTTGTGAGTCAACACATATTCATCTGCCAAAACCGCAGCTTCAGCAACAGTCTTTATTTTTCGTTCGTTAATGTATCGCGTCGGCTATACGATCAGGGATTGTGTCCTTAAATTGTTCTAACATAATCAGATCACACAGCCCTTGGGAAAGTCATAACTGCAGAGGCAGAACACCAGCGATTGAACTGTGAAGATAATATTCGCGCAAACTCAACATGAGTCTGCTGATCATCCCTTTTTAAAGTTCTAAATCGTTCGGCGGTAAGCCTCAGGGACCAATTCGTAACTCTGTAACACAGCCGTTTTAACCTTCTCATAACTAACACTGTCTGCTCGCTAAGAGCTGAATATGCTTCTTGCGCTTTGCCAGTCAGCACACACTGCAACATCAAAGTGCGATCAGAATCAGGCCAACTCTAAGCGTCAGCAACTGCGCTCAAACAACGAAAAGAATGTCTCCGGGTCCTTTTCATTAAACTGGGGCAACAACCAGTAATTCCCTACAACATCAAATGTGTCTGGATTACGACCAAAAGAGGAACGACCCCTAGGTAACTCTGGGTCACCTTCCCAGAGCAAACTCTCCCCCTGAGAGCTTTCTTCCCCTAACCAACTCTAGTCGCTCTTGTTGCAGCTTGATTTTAGCACGCTCCATATCCTGTTTAAATTCCAATTCCCTTTCATATTTTACACGATCATGCTCCATTTTAGCTCTTTGTCCATTTCGTTCATGCTCCATTTTAGCTTGTTCATGCTCCATTTTAGCTCTTTGTCCATTTTGTTCATGCTCTAGCTGTAACAGAAGCAGTTCTTTCTGCTGTTCAAAAGAAGACTACTATGACTAACCGATGGAGCGGTCATTGTAACATATCGGGGAGACAACGTGTCTCAGCAGAGGCTGCCCCAGTGGTAACATCCAGAATACCACTCTCCATCAAATTGGCCTTCAATATTAACCTAATAGAATTTTTAGACGTTTATCACTAATTTCAACCTTGTAGTGTTCAGCAACCTTCAACAGCTGTTCTTTAGTACATAATTCTAACAGTTCTTCTGATGGAAAGCGAATGAACTTCGTCTACATTAGACGCCATAATCAGGGAAAAAAAAATTAAATATATATAGATCATAATAATCTTGCTCAACCCCTCTGCTGAGCACACCAGACACAAGAGAAATACAATCACACCGAGCACCACAGAAAAGAGCTGGGATATGGAGCTTCCCCAAAACCTACAATAACTCAACCCTAGTCTTCGTGCAGATTTGCGGTGGGTAATTACGCACTGTAGCCCGCTGGCAAGGAATTAAACCCCCAGCACGCTGGTAGATTTCCCCAAGCCACGGATGTGCCCCGAGACAACTGCTCAGTCCACTGACACCACACAAAAATAACAAACATTTAACCATGCCCGACGTATCCCAAAACAAAACACGTCACTAAGCCTATCAGGGGAAAAAGCTATAGCTCGGGTAGCAAATGTCACTACCCTACCCAATCTCCCACTGAGGTACACAGCCGATTGTACTCACCTCAGACCGATGTCCCAACAGCGAGTAGAGCAAGAGTTTCCAGGCTGGGCAGGGACTGAAACTACCCAATGTACTCTCTCCAACGCAGTACAAAACCCAAAGGCAACCAATACTGGCCTATCAAACTCAAACAAACTAACAAAATTTACAAAGAAAAACCCTACAGAATTGGACATTAACTCCACGTTCTCCCAAACACAACCAGTTCAAAATCCCGGACGAACCACTTGTCTACGAACCGGCTCAAGTTCAGTAACAAAGGGAGACACGTGGAGACAAGGAGTACTCAAAGTATATATTTATTAATTAAAGTAACTAACTGAAATAACAATGGGGTGTGTAATCAGTAATCAGTAGTGTAAGTGAGTGTTTGCTTGCATAAATGTAATATAGAAAAGTGTTGATAAGTGCCAAAGCAAACAACCCAAAAAAGGCCACAAAAATATCACAACCAAAATCAAAGTATCTGCCTGGAGAGAGTCTCTCAATGACTGTGGAAGAGTTCCATTTATGCTGGGACACACCCGGCCAAGGTGTTTCCCATGTGGCTGACGACCCTCCCAACTCCGTCCACCGGCATCCTAATAAGGAAACAAGAGCAAAGAGAATACGGCAGACAGAGTGGGAGGGTCGTCACACCCCCCCATAAGACCGGGGACCAACAAGGACCCCCGGACCAACGTATCCAGCCCCTGCGTCCCAAAGCCGACAATTTGTACATGTTCACCCCTCCACTTGCCCCACCCATCATCCTCCTCTCCAGACCTCAGCAACCTTTACACAGGAAGCAACCTTTAAGAGGAAAGAAAAACACAAGACTAGGAGGGGACAAACAGGAAAGATAGAACATGACAAAATCAAACACTGGTCGGTCACATCAATATTCATGAACAGGGCGCACGAGAGAGCGCATCAGTAATCACGTTATCAGTCCCCCGGATGTGCCGCACATCTAGATGGAAAGATTGTAAAAATAAACACCATCTCATTATCCTCTGATTAGGACACCTCATGGACCTCAAAAATGTGAGAGGGTTATGGTCGGTGTAGACCACAATAGGTACTACACCCGACCCAACATACACTTCAAAGTGTTGTAGCGCCCCATATAAGTGCTAATGCTTCTTTTTCAATGACCGAATAGTTCAACTGATAATGGTTAAACTTTTTGGAAAATAAACTAACAGGCCTCTCAACCCCAGCCACATCTGCTTGCAGCAACACTGCACCCGCCCCCCACATGACTAGCATCCACCTGCAAGGTAAATGACAAATCCACACGAGGAGCAGCCAGTACCGGAGTTGAAGTAAGCAACCTCTTTGCATCTTCGAAAGCCTGTTGACAATGAGAAGACCATACGTGCACAGCCTTAGCTTTTGCAGCAAATCTGTCAAGGGAGCGACCACAGTAAGAAGTTCCTACAAAAACCACGATAATACCCAATCATTCCCAAGAAAACGCATCAGTTCCTTTTTAGTAGTTGGTAGTGGAAAAGCATCAATAGCTACCACTTTAGGCCCGAACAGGACGCACTTCACCCTGCCCAACCACCTTTCCAAGGTATGTAACAGTCGCCTGAGCAAACTACATTTAGCCAAATTTATCGTGAGACCACTCGCAGACAGACGTTCGAACAAGGCTTGAATACGGGACAGATGTTCCTCCCAAGTATCTGCATATATCACTACATCGTCCAGATAAACAGCGCACCCGGCCAGACCAGAGACAACCCTGTTCACAAGTCGCTGAAAAGTTGCAGGCGCATTACGCAGCCCGAAACTCATAACCGAATACAAGTACAGACCCAAAAGGTGTAATAAAGGCAGAGATTTCACGTGCCCTACTCGTCAGTGGCACCTCCAATAGCCCTTTAACAGGTCAAATTTGCTCACAAACTTAGCTGCGCCGACTTGATCAACGCAGTCCTCCATCCGAGGAAGAGGAAATGAATCCGGCTTAGTGACATCGTTACCTTACGGTAGTCCGTACAAAATCTGTTTGTTCCATCCGATTTACTGACCAAGATCGAGGGAGAAGCCCAACTGGAGAAAGAAGGCTCTGCTATTTTACTCTCCAGCATGTACCTGACCTCAGCATCCAGACAACGCAGGTTCTCTGAAGGAAACTCTATAGAACCGTTGACGAATGGGGTCAAGCATCTCCAATGTCAATATTGTTCTTTAAGTTTGTAACGTGTTGGTGTATCAGAAAACAACCCTGAAATCTCCGAATCAGACCCACCATCTCTTTCCGCCCATCAACAGGTAGATGAGTAGAGACTATCTAAAATTCTCCAGTGTCTCTGAATTCTTCAATCTACCCTGCAGTATGCAATCGTCGGGACCAGAAACATCTTCCTGCTCCCTGCACAGACCTAGCAACCAGAATCCAGGAATAAACAGTATCAGCCAAAAGAACAGCCTTACCGTCCTCTGTAGACTCCCCTATTCAGTCTCAGAGGAACAGTGCATAATAGGGTTTTAACAAATTACATGGCAGCAGTTGGTGTGCTTTCCTCCGTTCTGGAGTGGCAACTAGATAATTTTGCTCAGTGTACTGGCGCACCACTGTATATGGACCTTGAACTTGGCTTGAAAAAGGAGAACCAACAATTGGCAGCAGAGCCAGAACCTGATCACCTGGACTAATGACGAGGCTCAGCTCGCTCGATCATATATGCTCTTCATCCTGTCCTGTGAAGATGATAGCTTCTCTTTAGCCATTTCACCAGCGGCATACAAGCGTCGCCGAAAATCACACATCATATGATAACAGGGACTGAGGAGGCTCGGGAGACTTCCAGTCATCCTGGAGAACAGATACA
Organism: Coregonus clupeaformis; assembly: GCF_020615455.1. NCBI lineage: Eukaryota > Metazoa > Chordata > Actinopteri > Salmoniformes > Salmonidae > Coregonus > Coregonus clupeaformis. Next base: position 19,891 of record NW_025537456.1, read on the forward strand.
AAGCCCACGCACCTTATGTCCAAACACTAGGTCATTTGGGCTAAAAACCTGTACTCTCCTGTAGAAACCTCCCCAGCAGCTAACATTAACAGGCAGCCCCTCCTCCCAATCCCCTTATCCATCTCAGTACAATAAGATCTCAACAAAGACTTAAGCGTTTGATGGAAACGTTCCAGTGCTCCTTGACTTTGGGCAATAGCGTAGCCAAGTTGTGTTTAATATGGAGTTGTTGGAGAACCTGTCCAAAGAGATAGAGGTGAAATTAGATCCTTGATCACTTTGAATGACCTTAGGGATTCCAAACAGTGAGAAAAAACTCAGTCAAAGCTTTTAACACAGACTTAGTCAGTGATAGACCTGAGAGGATAGGCAGCAGGAAACCTAGTGGTCTGACACATCACAGTCAACAAATAATTACTACCTTTCTGGAACGAGGCAGGGACCAAGACAGTCAATCAGATACTCAAAAGGGACTGAGGTACAGGAATAGGGAACAGTGGTACCGGCTTAATAGCTTGATTAGGTTTACCAGTTAATTGACAGGTGTGACAAGTTTTGATGGAATCAGAAACATCCCTCTTTAATCTTGGCCAAAAAAAAATTCAGTAATATGCGATTGCGGGTTTTTCTCACACCCATATGCCCAGCAACGTCGTGAGAAGTTGTCAGCTTACCAACTCCGAAGCTTAACTGGTACCACAACCTGACTAATCGCCTCCCCCAGAAAACAACTGGGACTTGTCACGAACCGGCTCAAGTTCGTAAAGGAGACACGTGAGACAAGGAGTACTCAAAGTATATATTTATTAATTAAAGTAAACTAAATCAAATAACAATGGTGTGTGTAATCAGTAATCAGTAGTGTACGTGAGTGTTTGCATGCATAAATGTAATATGGAAAAGTGTTGAAAAGTGCCAAAGCAAACAACCCAAAAAAGCCTCAAAAATATCACAACCAAGATCAAAGTATCTGCCTGGAGAGAGTCTCCCCCAATGAATGTGGAAGAGGTCCATTTATCCTGGGACACACCCGGCCCAGGTGTTTCCCATGTAGCTGACGACCCCCAACTCCGCCCACCGCATCCTAATAGGAAACAAGAGCAAAGAGAGAATACGGCAGACAGAGTGGGAGTGGTCACACCCCCCATAAGACCGGGGACAAACAAGGACCCCGGCCCAACGTCACCAGCCCCTGCGTCCCAAACCGACAAGTTGTACATGTTCACCCCTCCACTTGCCCCCACCCATCATCCTCCTCTCCAGACCTCAGCAACCTTTACCCAGGAAGCAACCTTTGAGGAGAAAAACACAAGACTAGGAGGGGAGCAAACAGGAAAGATAGAACATGACAAAATCGTAAACACTGGTCGGTCACATCAATATTCATGAACAGGGCGCACGAGAGCGCGATCAGCAATCACGTTATCAGTCCCCCGGATGTCCGCACATCTAGATGGAAAGATTGTAAAAATAAACACCATCTCATTATCCTCTGATTAGGACACCTCATGGACCTCAAAAATGTGAGAGGGTTATGGTCGGTGTGTAAACCACAATAGGTACTACACCCGACCCAACATACACTTCAAAGTGTTGTAGCGCCGATATAAGTGCGTAATGCTTCTTTTTCAATGACAGAATAGTTCAACTGATAATGGTTAAACTTTTTGGAAAAGAAAACTAACAGGCCTCTCAACCCAGCCACATCTGCTTGCAGCAACACTGCACCCGCCCACATGACTAGCATCCACCTGCAAGGTAAATGACAAATCCACACGGGGAGCAGCCAGTACCGGAGTTGAAGTAAGCAACCTCTTTGCATCTTCGAAAGCCTGTTGACAATGAGAAGACCATACGTACACAGCCTTAGCTTTCAGCAAATCTGTCAAGGAGCGACCACAGTAGAGAAGTTCCTACAAAAACCCACGATAATTCCCAATCATTCCCAAGAACGATCAGTTCCTTTTTAGTAGTTGGTGTGGAAAAGCATCAATAGCTACCACTTTAGCTCGAACAGGACGCACTTCACCTGCCCAACCACCTTTCCAAGGTATGTCACAGTCGCCTGAGCAAACTCACATTTAGCCAAATTTGTCGTGAGACGACCGCAGCCAGACGTTGAACAAGTCTTGAATACGGGACAGATGTTCCTCCCAAGTATCTGCATATATCACTACATCGTCCAGATAAACAGCGCACCCGGCCAGACCAGAGACAACCCTGTTCATAAGTCGCTGAAAAGTTGCAGGCGCATTACGCAGCCCGAAACTCATGTCCGGCTCAAGTTCGGCTCAAACTCTTGTCACGAACCGGCTCAAGTTCGTAACAAAAGGGAGACACGTGGAGACAAGGAGTACTCAAAGTATATATTTATTAATTAAAGTAAACTAAATCAAATAACAATGGTGTGTGTAATCAGTAATCAGTAGTGTACGTGAGTGTTTGCATGCATAAATGTAATATGGAAAAGTGTTGAAAAGTGCCAAAGCAAACAACCCAAAAGGCCTCAAAAAATATCACAACCAAGATCAAAGTATCTGCCTGGGAGAGAGTCTCCCTAATGAATGTGGAAGAGGTCCATTTATCCTGGGACAAGCACCCGGCCCAGGTGTTTCCCTCTGTAGCTGACGACCCTCCCAACTCCGCCCACCGGCATCCTAACAAGGAAACAAGAACAAAGAGAGAATACGGCCCAGACAGAGTGGGAGGGTCGTCACACCCCCCATAAGACCGGGGACCAACAAGGACCCCGGACCAACCAGTGCTCAGCCCCTGCGTCCCAAACCGACAAATTGTACATGTTCACACCTCCACTTGCCCCACCCATCATCCTCCTCTCCAGACCTCAGCACCCAATCACAGGAAGCAACCTTTAAGAGGAAAGAAGAACACAAGACTAGGGAGGGGACAAACAGAAGGATAGAACATGACAAAATCAAACAATGGTGCGGTCATCAATATTCATGAACAGGGCGCACGTCACCCTGCCCAACCACCTTTCCAAGGTATACAACAGTCGCCTGAGCAAACTCACATTCAGCCAAATTCATCGTGAGGCGACCCGCACGCAGACGTCCGAACCAAGGCCTGAATACGGGACAGATGCTCCTCTTTAGCCCATTTCACCAGCGGCATACAAGCGTCGCCGAAAATCACACATATGATAACAGGGACTGAGGAGGCTCGGGGAGACTTCCAGTCATCCTGGAGAACAGATAAGCCCACGCACCTTTGTCCAAACACTAGGTCATTTGGGCTAAAACCTGTGCTCTCCTGGTGAAACCTCCCTAGCACTAACAGTAACCAAGGCAACCACCTCCCTCCCAATCCTTATCCATCTCAGTACAATAAGATCTCAACACAAAGACTTAAGCGTTTGATGGCGTTCCAGTGCTCCTTGACTTTGGGCATGATAAGCGCAGCCAAGTTGTGTTTAATATGGAGTTGTTGGAGAACCTGTCCAAAGAGATTGAGGTGAAATTAGATCCTTGATCACTTTGAATGACCTTAGGGATTCAAACAGTGAGAAAAAACTGAGTCAAGCTTTTAACACAGACTTAGTCGTGATAGACCTGAGAGGATAGGCAGCAGAAACCTAGTGGTCTGACACATCAGCAGTCAACAAATAATTACTACCCTTTCTGGAACGAGGCAGAGGACCAACACAGTCAATAATCAGATACTCAAAAAGGGTTACTGAGTACAGGAATAGAACAGTGGTCGGCTTAATAGCTTGATTATGGTTTACCAGTTAATTGACAGGTGTGACAAGTTTTGATGAAATCAGAAACATCCCTCTTTAATCTTGGCCAAAAACATTTTTCGTAATATGCGATTGCAGGGTTTTCTCACACCCATATGCCCAGCAACGTCGTTGTGAGAAGTTGTCAGCACCAACTCACGAAGCTTAACTGGTACCACAACCTGACTAATCGCCTCCCCCAGAAAACAACTACCATGAGACATCCACTTTCTCATCCAGGACCTCCCTCTTGGAGAAAATAGCCCTGTGCGACATCTCCCAACTGTTCCACAGACACAATTTGGTCCCGCAACTCTTCTAATGTAGGGTCAGTCCGTTCGCCTGATTAATCGGAGCGGGATACAGATAAGGGATAACAGGGAAAACAGTAACAGACTTCTTTATGGTTTCTCGTTAGCCAGCTCCGTGACCAGGTACGTCATGGATCGTAGAACGCGTCACTGCACACGCAGAAAACACCTCTGGGAAATCCTGCGCACTCTCATCGGAATCCCCTACAATTGACGGCTTAGTGGAAACCACTAAAGATGGAGACACGATAGGCCACACACGCTCCTGAAGTTATTTCCAAGGATCACGTCAATACCCTCAATAGGCAATAAAGGACGACCCCCACAACAACCTCACCTTTCCAGTCCACAATCCAACATCAGTTTATGCAATGGAACTGACAGAGTGTTCAAACCTATTCCCCTGATTAGAACACTATTCCCCGATCCAAATCTCCGCAGAGAAGGGTAACACAGACTCCAACACAAATGGATTCAGAGGCACCTGTGTCTCTTAGGATCTTTACTGGCACTAGGTTCTTACTTCTACCATAGACACAAAACCCTCCGTAACAAAAGGTAAATACTCCGGGATCAATATAGCCCTTCACATGGCTCTGGGCAGGAGAGGTCAATGCGTCAGGAGTGAACTGATGTGGAACAGGCGCTGCTAACGCTATAGGCCTCGATTTACCATAAGCATCTGTACTGAATTTACCCCTAGACTAAAAATCGGACATTCATTTTTCCAATGACCAATTCTCGACAGTAGTGACACTCTTGACCAAAGTCAGTTTTACCACGGGTATCCAGGCTCAACCCCAGTTGAATGAAACTCTGCCCGGGAACCAAGTATCAGTGTCTGCCGTGATTCTCTCTTTGCTCTTGTTTCCTTATTAGGATGCCGGTGGGCGGAGTTGGGGGTGGTCAGTCAGTTACATGGGGGAACACCTGGGCCGGGTGTGTCCCCAGGATAAATGGACCTCTTCCACACTCATTGAAAAGACTCTCTCCAGGCAGATACTTTGATCTTGGTTGTGATATTTTTGAGGCCTTTTTGGGTTGTTTGCTTTGGCACTTTTCAACACTTTTCCATATTACATTTATCGGCATGCAAACACTCCGTACACTACTGATTACTGATTACACACACCATTGTTATTTGATTTAGTTTACTTTAATTAATAAATATATACTTTGAGTACTCCTTGTCTCCACGTGTCTCCCTTTTGTTACGAACTTGAGCGGTTCGTGACAAGTAAATCGAGGCCTGCAGCGTTACGCGCCTGTTCCACATCAGTTCACTCATGACGCATTGTCTCATGCCCGGAGCCAGGTGAAGGGTTTTATTGATCCCGACTATTTACCTTTCAGTTACCGGAGGGTTTTGTGTCTATGGTAGGAGGTAAGAACCTAGTGCCAGTAGAAGATCCTAAGAGACACAGGTGCTCTGAATCATTTGTGTTGGAATCTGTGTTACCCTTCTCTTCGGAGACTGATTCGGGAAGATAGTGTTCTAATGAGGGAATAGGTTTGAACACTCTGTCAGTTCCATTGCATAAACTGATGTTGGATTGTGGACTGGTGAAAGGTGAGGTTGTTGTGGGGGTGCGTCCTTCATTGCCTATTGAGGGTATTGACGTGATCCTTGGAAATAACTTGGCTGGGGGAGCGTGTGTGGCCTATCATGTCTCCATCTTTAATGGTTTCCACTAAGCCGTCAATTGTAGGATTCCTGATGAGAGTGCGCGAATTTCCCAGGAGGTGTTTTCTGCATGTGCAGTGACGTGTTCTGTGATACAGGACGACCTGGTCACGGAGCTGGCTAACGAGAATACCATAAAGAAGTCTGTTACTGTTTTCCCTGTTATCCCGTTATCTGTATCCGCTCCTTAATGAGGCGCAACGGACTGGACCCTACATATAGAAGAGTTGCGGGGACCAAATTGTGTCTGTGGAACAGTTGGGAGATGTCGCACAGGGCTATTTTCTCCAAGAGGAGGTCCTGATGAGAAAGTGGATGTCTCATGGTAGTTGTTTTCTGGGGAGGCGATTGTCAGGTTGTGGTACCAGTTCTGTGAGTTGGTGCTGACAACTTCTCACAGACGTTACTGGGCATATGGGTGTGAGAAAAACCTACAAGTACGATATTCGCATTTTTTTTGGCCAAGATTAAAGAGGGATGTTTCTGATTTCATCAAAACTTGTACACACCTGTCAATTAACTGGTAAACCTAATCAAGCTTATTAAGCCGGTACCACTGTTCCTATTCCTGTACTCAGTAAACCTTTTGAGTATCTGATTATTGACTGTGTTGGTCCTCTGCCTCGTTCCAGAAAGGGTAGTAATTATTTGTTGACGGTGATGTGTCAGACCACTAGGTTTCCTGCTGCCTATCCTCTCCGGTCTATCAACTAAGTCTGTGTTAAAAGCTTTGACTCAGTTTTTCTCACTGTTTGGAATCCCTAAGGTCATTCAAAGTGATCAGGATCTAATTTCACCTCTAATCTCTTTGGACAAGTTCTCCAACAACTCCATATTAAACACAACTTGTCTGGCGCTTATCATGCCCAAAGTCAGGAGCACTGGAACGTTTCATCAAACGCTTAAGTCTTTGTTGAGATCTTATTGTACTGAGATGGATAAGGATTGGGAGGAGGGGTTGCCTTGGTTACTGTTAGCTGCTAGGGGAGGTTTCAGGAGAGCACAGGTTTTAGCCAAATGACCTAGTGTTTGGACATAAGGTGCGTGGGCTTTTATCTGTTCTCCAGGATGACTGGAAGTCTCCGAGCCTCCTCAGTCCCTGTTATCATATGTGTGTGATTTTCGGCGACGCTGATGCCGCTGGTGAAATGGCTAAAGAGAAGCTATCATCTTCAGGCAGGATGAAGAGCATATATGATCGGCAGCTGAGCCTCGTCACTTTAGTCCAGGTGATCAGGTTCTGGCTCTGCTACAATTGTTGGTTCTCCTTTTCAAGCCAATTTTCAAGGTCCATATACAGTGAGTGCGACAGTACACTGAGCAACATTATCTAGTTGCCACTCCAGAACGGAGGAAAGCACACCAACTGTGCCATATAAATTTGTTAAAACCCTATTATGCCGACGTTCCTCTGAGACTGAACAGGGGGAGTCTACAGAGGACGGTAAGGCTGTTCTTTTGGCTGATACTGTTTATTCCCTGGATTCTGGTCATGCTAGGTCTGTGCAGGAGCAGGAAGATGTTTCTGGTCCCGACGATTGCATACTGCAGGGTAGATTGAAGAATTCAGAGACACTGGAGATTTTAGATAATCTTCTTACTCATCTACCTGTTGATGGGGCGGAAGAGATGGTGGGTCTGATTCGGGAGATTTCGGGTTGTTTTCTGATACACCAACACGTACAAACTTAATAGAACATGATATTGACATTGGAGATACTGCCCCATTCGTCAACGGGTTCTATAGAGTTTCTTCAGAAACTGCGTTGTCTGGATGCTGAGGTCAGGTACATGCTGGAGAGTAAAATAGCAGAGCCTTCTTTCTCCCAATTGGGCTTCTCCCTGTATCTTGGTCGTAAATCGGATGGAACAAACAGATTTTATACGGACTACCGTAAGGTGAGTGTGTCACTGCGGATTCATTTCCTCTTCCTCGGATGGAGGACTGCGTTTTGATCGTGGCGCAGCTAAGTTTGTGAGCAAATTTGACCTGTTAAAGGGCTGTTGGGTGCCACTGACGAGTAGGCACGCGAAATCTCTGCCTTTATTCTACACCTTTGGTCGTACGATTCGGTTATGAGTTTCGGGCTGGTAATGCGCTGCAACTTTTAGCGACTTATGAACAGGGTTGTTCTGGTCTGGCCGGTTGCGCTGTTTATCTGGACGATGTAGTGATATATGCAGATACTTGGGAGGAACATCTGTCCCGTATTCAAGCCTTGTTCGAACCGTCTGGCTGGGGTGCGAATGTCTCACGATAAATTTGGCTAAATGTGAGTTCTGCTTAGCGACTGTTACATACCTTGGAAAGGTGGTTGGGCAGGGTGAAGTGCGTCCTGTTCGGCCAAAGTGGTAGCTATTGATGCTTTTCCACTACCCAACTACCAAAAAGGAACTGATGCGTTTCTTGGAATGATTGGGTCATTATCGTGGTTTTGGCGAACTTCTCTACTGTGGTCGCTCCCTTGACAGATTTGCTGAAAGCTAAGGCTGTGTACGTATGGTCTTCTCATTGTCAACAGGCTTTCGAAGATGCAAAGAGGTTGCTTGCACTTCAACTCCGGCTGAGCTGCTCCTCGTGTGGATTTGTCTTTACCTTGCAGTGGATGCTAGTCATGTGGGCGGGTGCAGTGTTGCTGCAAGCAGGGTCTTCCTGTTTGTCCCCTCCTAGTCTTGTGTTTTTCTTTCCTCTTAAAGGTTGCTTCCTGTGTAAAGGTTGCTGAGGTCTGGAGAGGAGGATGATGGGTGGGGCAAGTGGAGGGGTGAACATGTACAAATTGTCGGTTTGGGACGCAGGGGCTGAGTACTTGGTGGGGTCCTTGTTGGTCCCCGGTCTTTGGGGGGGTGTGATCTCCACTCTGTCTGCCGTATTCTCTCTTTGCTCTTGTTTCCTTATTAGGATGCCGGTGGGCGGAGTTGGGAGGGTCGTCCGGCTACATGGGAAGACTTCCTTGGCTGGGTGTGTCCCGCATAAATGGAACTCTTCCACAGTCATTAGAGACTTCTCTCCAGGCAGATCTTTGATTTTGGTTGTGATATTTTTGTGGCCTTTTTTGGGTTGTTTGCTTTGGCACTTTATCAACACTTTTCTATATTACATTTATACAAACACTCACTTACACCACTGATTACTGATTACACACCCCATTGTTATTTCAGTTAGTTACTTTAATTAATAAATATATACTTTGAGTACTCCTTGTCTCCTCTTTATTACGAACTTAGTGCCGGTTGCGATGACAGAGTGGGGGGCTCGTCTGACTAAGGCTGTGTTAAAAGCTTTGACTCAGTTTCTCTCCTGTTTGGAATCCCTAAGGTCATTCAGTGATTCAAGGATCTAATTTCACCTCTAATCTCTTTGGACAGGTTCTCCATCAACTCCATATTAAACACAACTTGTCTAGCGCTTATCGTGCCCAAAGTCAAGGAGCACTGGAACTTTCCATCAAACACTTAAGTCTTTGTTGAGAGCTTATTGTACTGAGATGGATAGTTGATTGGGAGGAGGGGGTTGCCTTGGTTGCTGTTAGCTGCTAGGGAGGTTTCGCAGGAGAATGCCGGTTTTTAGCCCAGAACGACCTAGTGTTTCAGTCGGGTGACGTTGGGCTTTTATCTGTTCTCAGGGATGACTGGAAGTCTCCCGAGCCTCCTCAGTCCTGTTATCATATGTGTGATTTTCGGCGACGCTTGTATCACTGCTGGTAGAAATGGCTAAAGAGGAGCTGTCATTCTTCACAGGACAGGATGAAGAGCATATGATCGCCGAACTGAGCCTCATCACTTTAGTCCAGGTGATCGGTCTGGCTCTGCTGCCAATTGTTGGTTCTCCCTTTTTCAAGCCAAGTTTCGGTTCATATACAGTGATGCGCAGTACACTGAGCAAAATTATCTAGTTGCCACTCCAGAACGGAGAAAAGCCACCAACTGTACCATGTAAATGAGTTAAAACCCTATTGTGACGTTTCTCTGAGACTGAACAGGGGGAGTCTACGAGGATGTAAGGCTTGTTCTTTTTGGCTGTATTGTTTGATTCCCTGAGTTCTGGTCATGCTAGGTCTGTGCAGGAGCAGGAAGATGTATCCTGGTCCTGGCGTTGCATACTGCAGGGTAGGATTGAAAAATTCAGAGACACTGAGATTGTAGATAACCTTCTTACTCATCTACCAAGTTGATGAGCGGAAAGAGAGGTTGGTTTGATTCGGAGATTTCCGGGGTTGTTTTGGATGCACCTACAACGTGCAAACTTAATAGAACATGATATTGACATTGGAGATGCTGACCCCATTCGTAACGGTTCTATAGAGTTTCTTCGAGAAACTTCGTTGTCTGGATGCTGAGGTCAGGTACATGCTGGAGAGTAAAATAGCAGATCCTTCTTTCTCCAGTTGGGCTTCTCCCTGTATCTTGGGCAGTAAATCGGATGGAACAAATAGTTATTTTGTACGGACTACCGTAGTAAACGATGTCACTGGGCAGGATTCATTTCCTTCTTCCCTCGGATAGAGGACTCTTGGTCGAGTCGGCGCGGCTACGTTTGTGGATCAAATTTGACCTGTTAAAGGGGTATTGGCAGGTGCCACTGATGAGTAGGGCACGTGAAGTCTCTGCCTTTATTACACCTTTTTTGGTCTGTACTGTGATTCGGTTATGAGTTTCGGACCCGTAATGCGCCTGCCACTTTTCAGCGATTTATTAACAGGGTTGTCTCTGGTCTGCGGGTTACGCTGTTTATCTGGACGATGTAGTGATATATGCGATGCTTGGGAGAGATCTGTCCCGTATTCAGGCCTTGTTCGGACGTCTGGCTGCGGGTCGCCTCACCATGACATTTGGCAGAATGTGAAGTTTGCTCACACGGAACTGTTGTATACCTTGGAAAGGTGGTTGGGCCGGGTGACGTGGAGACGCCCTGTTCATGAATATTGATGTCGGACCAATTGTTTGATTTTGTCATGTCCTACCTCCTTCCTGTTTGTCCCCTCCTGTCTTGTGTTCTTCTTTCCTCTTAAAGGTTGCTTCCTGTGTAAGTTGCTGAGGTCTGGAGAGGAGGATGATGGGTGGGGCAAGTGGAGGTGTGAACATGTACAATTTGTCAGTTTAACGAGGGGCTGGAGAGTCGTTGGTCGGGGTCCTTGTGTTGGTCCCCGGGTCTCATGGGGGGGTGATCGACCCTCCCACTCTGTCTGACCCGTATTCTCTCTTGCTCTTGTTTCCTTATGGTGGATGCGGTGCGGCTGGAGTTGGGGGTCGTCAGCTTAAGATAAACACCTGGGCCGGGTGTGTCCCAGGATAAATGGACCTCTTCCCACATTCATTGGGAGCACTCTCTCCAGGCAGATACTTTGATCTTGGTTGTGATATTTTGAGGCTTGGGTTGTTTACTTTGGCACTTTTCAACACTTTTTCCATATTACATTTATGCATGCAAACACTCACGTACACTACTGATTACCACGCGCCACACTTTCATCAAATTTATCTATTTAGTTTACTTTATTTAATAAATATATACTTTATACTCCTTGTCTCCACGTGTCTCCCTTTTGTTACGAACTTGAGCCGGTTCGTGCATTACGCATGAGAAACACCTCCTGGGAAATTCTCGGCACTCATCAGGAATCCCTACAATTGACGGCTTAGTGGAAAACCACTAAAGATGGAGACATGATAGGCCACACACGCTCCCCCAGCCAAGTTATTTCCAAGGATCACGTCAATACCCTCAATAGGCAATGAAGGACGCGCCCCCCACAACAACCTCACCTTTCACCAGTCCACAATCCAACATCAGTTCTGCAGTGGAACTGACAGAGTGTTCAAACCTACTTCCCCTAATTAGAACACTATTCCCGAATCAGTCTCCTGAAGAAGGTAAAACAAGATTCCAACACAAATGATTCAGAACCTGTATCTCTTAGGATCTTTTACTGGCACTAGGTTCTTCTTCCTACCATAGACACAAAACCCTCCGTAACGAAAGGTAAATAGTCGGGATCAATATAACCCTTCACTTGGCTCCGTGGCATGAAACAATGCGTCATGAGTGAACTGATGAAACAGGCGCGGCTAACGCTGCAGGCCTCGATTTACCATAAGCACCTGTCTGAATTTACCTGGAGACCTAAGAATCGGACATTCATTTTTCCAATGACCTAATTCTTGACAGTAGTGACACTCTTGACCAACGTCCGTTTTACCCGGTATCAGGCTCAACCCTGTTTGAATGAAACTCTGCCCGGGAACCGGCGAATTCTCGGCGAAAGCCGAGGCTGGCAATCTCTCGCAGAACGCCCCCACTCACATCCGATCACGGGTTCTGCAAAACGATTTTTGTGAGTCAACACATATTGATCTCACAAACCGAGCTTCAGCAAACAGTCTTTATTTTTCGTTCGTGAATGTACGTACATACGATCAGGGATTGTGTCCTTAAATTGTTCTGAACATAATGAGATCACGGCCCTTGGAGAAAGTCATATAACTGCAGAGCAGAACAACAGCGATTGAACTGTGAAGATATTCGCGCAAACTCAAACATTGATTCTGCTGATCCCTTTTTAAAGTTCCTAAATCATATGCGGTAAGCCTCTATGTGGACCAATTCATAAACTTCGTAACACAGCTTCGGTTTAACCTTCTCACCAACTAACACTGTCTACTACACAAAGACTGAATTATGCTTCTTGCGCTTTTTACCAAGTCAGCACACACTGCAACATCAAAGTGCTGATCAGAATCAGGCCAACTCCTGAAGCGTCAGTAACGCCTCAAACAACGAAAAGAATGTCTCCGAGTCCTTTTCATTAAACTGGGGCAACAACCGTCAAAATTCCCTACAACACTGGGTCAAATGTCTCTGGATTAAAACCAAAAGAGGAACGACCCTAGAGGTAACTCTGGGGTCACACCTTCCCAGACAAACTCTCCCCTAGAGCTCCCAACCAACTCTGAGTCGCTCTTGTTTGCACTTGATTTTAGCACGCCCATATCCGTTTAAATTCCAATTCCCTTTCATATTTTACCCGATCATGCTCCATTTACTTATTCATGCTCTAGCTGTAACAGAAGCAGTTCTTTCTGCTGTTCCAAAAAAGAAGACCACCATGAATGAACCGATGGAGTGGTCATTTGTACATGCTCGGGAGACAACGTGTCCTCAGCAGAGCTGCTTGCCCCAGTGAAAAACATCCAGAATACCACTCTCCATCAAATTGGCCTTCAATATTAACCTAATAGAGTTTTTAGGCATCACCAATTTTCAACCGCCATAGTGTTCCAGCAACCTTCAACAGCTGTTCTCTGCAGTACACTAATTCTAACAGAACTTCTGATGGAAGCGTAATGAACTCATCTACATTAGACGCCATAATCAAGAGAAAAAAAAAATATATACATAGATCATAATAATCTTGCTTCAACCCTCTGCTGAGCACACCCAGACACAAGAGAACAGACAATCACACTGAGCACCACAGAAGAGAGCTCGGATATGGAGCTTCCCAACCTAAGCAATAACTCAACCCTAGTCTTCCGTGCAGATTCGCGGTGGGTGGTTACGCACTGTGAGCCCCGCTGGCAAGGAATTAAACCCCCAGCACGCTGGGTTGATTTCCTAAGCCACGGATGCCCCCGAGACAACTGAAGGCTCAGTCCACTGACACCACACAAAAATAACAAACATTTAACCATGCCCAACGTACTCCAAACAAAACACGTCACTACTAGCCTATCAGGGAAAAAACTATAGGCTCCCGGGTAGCAAATGTCACTACCCTACCCCAATCTCCCACTGAGGTACACAGCCGATTGTACTCAC
>NW_025537457.1:0-33436 GCF_020615455.1 Coregonus clupeaformis
CACCCTGGCTCTGGGACTCTATTTGTTGAGCCAGGGTGTGTTTATTCTATGTGTTATATTTCTATGTTGGGGGTTCTAGTTTGTCATTTTCTATGTTGGCCTGAGTGACTCGCAATCAGAGGCAACGCAAGTGTCAGCTGTTTGCTGGTTGTCTCTGATTGGGAGCCATATTTAAACTGTCGGTTTTCCTTTGTGTTTTGTGGGTTCTTGTTTCTAGTTGGTTGTGTTTAACCGTGTACTGTCACGTTACCGTCTTTTTGTTGTTTTGATCACGTTTCGCTAATAAATGAGTATGTTTGCCTGCAACGCTGCGCCTTGGTCTACTCCCTTACCCTGACGATGTGACAGAAGAACCCACCATAAAAGGACCAAGCAGCGTGTCCAGGAGCAGGCAGACCGGACATGAAGAGAAGCGCCAGGTAAAGAGATGGAGAGGTTGGCGATGGCCCAGGTGGGCAAATCGTGGTCCTGGGAGGACATGCTCGGGGGCAAGGGACCTTGGGGTAGGGACCTTCGGCCTGTCCCTGCTCCACGCACCAAGCCTACGGTGTGCGTCGCCAGCCCAGCCCGGCCTGTCCCTGCTCCACGCACCAAGCCTACGGGGTGCGTCGCCAGCCCAGCCCGGCCTGTCCCTGCTCCACGCACCAAGCCTTCGGGGTGCGTCGCCAGCCCAGCCCGGCCTGTCCCTGCTCCACGCACCAAGCCTACGGGGTGCGTCGCCAGCCCAGCCCGGCCTGTCCCTGCTCCACGCACCAAGCCTACGGGGTTCGTCGCCACCAGCCCGGCCTGTCCCTGCTCCACGCACCAAGCCTCGGGGTGCGTTGCCAGCCCAGCCCGGCCTGTTCCTGCTCCACGCACCAAACCCCACGGTGTGCGTCGCCAGCTTCCGGCCCGGCCTGTTCCTGCCACTCGCACCAAACCTACGGTGCAGTCGTCAGCCTGGTCCAGCCTGTTCCTGCCACTCGCACCAAGCCAGGGGGTGCGAGTGCGTCAGCCTGGTCCAGCCCGTTCCTGCTACTCGCACCAAGCCAGGGAGCGAGTCGTCAGTCCGGTGAGGCCTGTCCCTGCTCCACGCACCAAGCCTACGGGTGCGTCGCCAGCCAGCCCGGCCTGTCCTGCTCCACGCACCAAGCTCTACGGGTGCGTCGCCAGCCCAGCCGGCCTGTCCCTGCTCCACGCACCAAGCCTACGGGTGCGTCGCCCAGCCCAGCCCGGCCTGTCCCTGCTCCACGCACAAGCCTACGGGGTGCGTCGCCAGCCCAGCCCGGCCTGTTCCTGCTCCCACGCACCAAACCTACGGTGTGCGTCGCCAGCCTCGGCCCGGCCTGTTCCTGCCACTCGCACCAAACCTACGGTGCGAGTGCGTCAGCCTGGTCCAGCCTGTTCCTGCCACTCGCACCAAGCCAGAGTGCGAGTGCGTCAGCCTGGTCCAGAACGTTCCTGCTACTCGCACCAAGCCAGGGGTGCGAGGCGTCAGCCTGGTCCAGCCCGTTCCTGCTACTCGCACCAAGCCAGGGGAGCGAGTGCGTCCAGTCGGTGAGGCCCGTTCGGCTCCACGCACAAGCCAGGGGGTGCGAGTCGTCAGTCGGTGAGGCCGTTCGGCTCACGCCGAGCCAGGGGTGCGAGTGCGTCAGTCCGGTGAGGCCCGTTCTGGCTCCACGCACAAAGCCAGAAGTGCGAAGCGTCCAGCCGGTCCGGCCAGTTGCTACTCCACGCACCAAGCCAGGGGTGCGCATCGTCAGCCCGGTCCGGTCCATTCCTGCTCCACGCACCAAGCCAGGGGTGTGTATCGTCAGCCCGGTTCGGCCAGGTGCTACTCCACGCACCAAGCCAGGGTGCGCATCGTCAGCCCGGTCCGGTCCGTTCTGCTCACGCACCAAGCCAGGGGGTGCGTGTCGTCAGTCCGGCTCCGGCCAGCGGGGCTAGACCGGACCAGGGCGCTATGGGGGGTTGATTGGAGGGTGGTGGGCAAGGCCGAGCCAGAACCGCCGCCGAGGAGGTATGCCCACCCAGCCCTCCCTGTTTAGCTCTTATTGAGGCGCGGTCGAGTCCGCGCCTTTGAGGGTACTGTCACACCTGGCTCTGGGACTCTATTTGTTGAGCCAGGGTGTGTTTATTCTATGTGTTTTATTTCTATGTTGGGGGTTCTAGTTTGTCATTTTCTATGTTGGCCTGAGGACTCCCAATCAGAGGCAACGAGTGTCAGCTGTTTGCTGGTTGTCTCTGATTGGGAGCCATATTTAAACTGTCGGTTTTCCTTTGTGTTTTGTGGGTTCTTGTTTCTAGTTGGTTGTGTTTAACCGTGTACTGTCACGTTACCGTCTTTTGTTGTTTTGATCACGTTTCGCTAATAAATGAGTATGTTTGCCTGCAACGCTGCGCCTTGGTCTACTCCTTACCCTGACGATCGTGACAACGGGCTGCCCCCAGGTGGTAAGGGTAGGTAACAACACATCTGCCACGCTGCTCCTCAACATGGAGGCCCCACAGGGTGCGTGCTTAGTCCCTCCTGTACTCCCTGTTCACCCACGACTGCGTGGCCAAGCAAGACTCCATCACCATCATTAAGTTTGCTGACGACACAACAGTGGTCGGCCTGATCACCGACAACGATGAGACAGCCTATAGGGAGGAGGTCAGAGACCTGGCCAAAGGTGCCAGGATAACAACCTCTCCCTCAACGTGGTCAAGACAAAGGAGATGATTGTGGACTACAGGAAAAGGAGGACTGAGCACGCCCCCATTTTCATCGGTCCTGGATGGCAGGAAGCTTGGCCCCAGTGATGTACTGGGCCGTACGCACTACACTCTGTAGTGCCTTGTGGTCTGAGGCCGAGCAGTTGCCATACCAAGTGGTGATGCAACCAGTCAGGATGCTCTCGATGGTGCAGCTGTAGAACCTTTTGAGGATCTGAGGACCCATGCCAAATCTTTTCAGTCTCCTTAGGGGGAATAGGTTTTGTCTTCACGACTGTCTTGGTGTGCTTGGACCATGTTATTTTGTTGGTGATGTGGACACCAAGGAACTTGAAGCTCTCAATCATTGTATTATGTAGATTATTAACTAGTATTCCAAGTGGCTTCATAAGAAGTATAGGTCCTTAAAAGCATTCTTCATGAACCTGTTAATCTAGGTAAAAAAAGAACAATTATTACCCGTTCTATCTGGACACTTCTCATTTCTACTTAATGTGATTAAATATGAGTCTATGCGGGACACAACACAGCAGCAAGCACAGCTGAACATAATGACAATACTACCACACCCTCCAGGGCAAAAGCCATCACTACTCTGTCATAAAGAAAAGGGAAGCATTTAGCTATTACACTGATCTCTGCATATCCCCAAGCCATTCAACACTAGCCTGGTCCCAGATCTGTTTGTGCTCTCTTGCTATTGCAATGATCTCTGCATATCCCCAAGCCATTGAACACTAGCCTGGTCCCAGATCTGTTTGTGCTCTCTTGCTATTGGATCTCTGCATATCCCCAAGCCATTCAACACTAGCCTGGTCCCAGATCTGTTTGTGCTCTCTTGCTATTGCAATGATCTCTGCATATCCCCAAGCCATTCTACACTAGCCTGGTCCCAGATCTGTTTGTGCTATCTTGCCAACTCCTATGGTCAATGTCACCCACATCAGATCTGGGACCAGGCTAATTCAACACATCCATCCCACTCTAAGGCCTGATGTCACTTAACCATTTGTCTTCCACTGACTCAAACATACATCTATGATCTTAGCCTGGCTATTTGACACCCATCTCCCAGATGGTGCTTAGAGGGTTAAGGAGAGGGAGCTGTACCATTGTAGATGCCATAGCATTAGGACCCCATGTACACACACAAACACGCGCACACACAAACCTTTGGGATCCCTTTGGGGTCCGGAGATGGCTCACACACACACACACACACACACACACACGCACAGCTTTAGGGGTTCACAGGTTCATTAGAGCAAGGCGCTAGCAGGTAGGGAGTACTGTATAATAATCTCTCACAGTTTGACATTTTAATACTGAAGTTACACTTTCATCTTGACAGTGTGATTACACCTCACCTAGTGATGGCTGTCGAGGTGTTAGTGATGCATTACAGGATTATTCTATAATTGGTTACATATTCTGACGTTCTTTTCACTTACAAGGGAGGTTTTTGGGAATGAATTTAATTTATTTGAAATGAATGCAGAGATTTTATATGAGCTGTTTTATAAAGAGAATAATGAAATAGTAATGCATTATTCATTGCCAATTTCATCAATGTTTACAGGGAAACATTAGCAAAGCTAAGATTTGTTCTATAGAGCAGTGGTTCCCAAACTGTGTGGCAAAGGGGTCAACGGGGGTGCAATTTCGAAATTGGGTAGTGCATCATCAGTTCCTCTTGTCATGTTAGTCTTTTCAGACCATAGAGAGCTATTTATAACTTGTCAGAAATGTCCAGATTAACTAGCCCATGTCAGCCAACGTTTTTTCATTTAGGTTTTTTAGCCCATAGATATTGTTGTAATTTGTTTGTCACTCAAATATCACATGAATACACATTAGACATAGCAAAATCTATAGCGGCCATTTCCTCCCGCCCATGAGTCTCCCGGTCGCGGCGACAGAGCCTGGATTCAATCAGGATCTCTAGTGGCACAGTTTAGCACTGCGATGCAGTGCCTTAGACCACTGCGCCACTCAGGAGTACTATATAGAGTAGTATATCTCCAGTATATCTCAGTATATCTCCAGTATGTCTCCAGTATATCTCCAGTATATCTCCAGTGTATCTCAGTATATCTTCAGTATATTTCCAGTGTATCTTCAGTATATCTTCAGTATATCTCCAGTATATCTCCAGTATATCAAATTAAGTCCAATCAAATGTATTGGTCACATACACGTTGTGATGTCACGAGAGGCTACACAGCTTTCAGCGGGATTGCTCAAGTAGTGCAAGGAGACCAGGTTCAACCAAAACAAGGATTTTATTAAAGGTCTTGGGAAACTAACGAAAGTATAACACAATTCTGTTCTCTGGTGGCTCTTTAAGGGTTAACAGTTCAGGGATGTCTCTTCCACATCCAAAATCATAACTCTCCCTCGCTCAAATAACTTTTCCCCAGTCTTACTGTATTCCACGTTGCAGCTAGTGGCCAACCCAGCAAAACGTCCTTCCAAATGTCCCACACGTATTTCCACAGGTGCATATATCCAAAGGTGAGTATTTCCCAAAGGTAAGTATCTCCAAATCCTTATATTCCTCATGGAAGTGGACGGGCAGCACTCTTGTCCTCCAGAGAGCCCAGCCTGGAGACCGTGTCTCTTCCCTTCAACAAAACCTTCAGCTCATCAGCTCCTGATTTGTTTCAGCTGCGTGGGAAGATTGGCCATAGAGGGGTGGAGTTCCCGACCATACCAGCAGATGGAGCCATAGCTGTCTGGGTTTGCAGCCACCTCAGGGGGATGTAACGTCCCTCCAGGACACAGCCTCTCGTGACATCACACATCCCCCCTCCTCGGGACCGACGTCCTCGTCGGGTAAAGGCAGCGAAGAAGGCATCACGCCGGGAGAGGGCGTCCGCATTGCCGTGGTGCTTGCCAGCCTGCTCTCTCTTCAACTCCTCCACCTCTAGGACCAGGGACTCAGCCTCCTGTTGTCTCTCCCTTGAGTTTCTTACTGAACGCATCAGCCTTGGTTTTAGCAGAGTTTAGCTTCTGTTGAGCAGCTTTCAGTTCCTTCTCTCTCTCTGCCTCCGCATTCTTCATCTTGTTCTCCAACACCTTGTACTTCTCCTCTGCCTTCTTCTGGACCTCCTTACTACTGCGCAGGGTCTCCTCACACTCCTCGATGGTCCTGCGCAGCCTCTCCAGCTCCCCCCTGTTGCTTATGGAAGGAGCTCTGTTGGAGTTTAGCCTGGAGGATATCTAACTCTTCTGTCTTCATGTCTAACTGTTGCTTTAACAAACGATACCTCTCAGCGGTCCCCTTCAGACCAGACAGTTCTTTGTCCAGATTCTGTAGCTCCGTCTCTGTGTCGGTCTGGGCACCTGCCATCCCTATCGAGAGCCCGGGCGGGAGTGAGTAATTCGGAGGATTGCACCGGAGCCTTCCCAGGATGAGTCTTGCCTCTCCGTTTCCGAGGTACTCGGGTTATCCTCTCCTGAGACTTCTCCAGAGTGGGTAAAAGGCTGGGCAGTCTCGTCCAATTAGGACAGGGACGGGAGGGAATCAACCACCCCGCGCGTCGTGTGTATGGTTCCCGTGTGCTGGTCATTGTAAGTTCAGTAATGGGGTATTCTCTGGGTGTCCCCATGGACACAGGAAACTGGGAGGACTTTCCCCGGGGTCAGACACGTTGGGCCCACCAAATCCTTACGCACCAGGGTGGCCCGGCTACCAGAATCAGTAAGGCCTCCACATCATGGTGATTCACAGTTACCGGGCAGGTGGGGGTCGATTGGGCCGCCATCTACGACTCCCAAGAGCGAGGCAAAGCGGTGTGTGGGTGCTGAGCTGGAGGACTCCGCAGTGGGCATAGGTTCATCGGCTGGTTTCCCACACTGCCAGGAGATATGTCCCATCTCCCCACACCGGTAACACTGTCGAGTTTCCCCCCTCCTGGTGTACTCTTCTTGGACCCGCCTGGTTTCTGGCTCCCCCTGGAGCCGGGATAATCCTGACGTGGCTGGGTTCGAGACCTTGGGAGTCCTTTGGACGGGTTCTTCCCATTTGTGGTGGGGCCGCACTCCTGGGGTCTTTTCGGGAAGCATTCAGCATCTCCGCTGTGGCCTGGTACTTTTCCACAGCTTCCACGGTCAGATCAGCCGTGGTCAAGGCCTGTTGACTGATGAACCGTTTTTGCCTCATAAGGCAGGGCGCGTGAGGTAACGATCCACCACAACGGCCTCCACCACCGCGCTGCTGTATTCCTCTGCGGATCCAGCCATTTCCTTGCGATTCGGACAAGTTCATGCATCTGCGCCCGAGGAGGTTGGTCTGGTTGGAAGGTCCAGCTGTGAAGCGCTGGGCCATACCAAACTTTGTGAGTCCATATCTGCTGAGGATCTCAGACTTCAGGGCATCATAGTCGGTAACCTGGTCAGGGCCCAGGTCCCGGACAGCATTCAGCGATTCCCGGTTAGAAAGGGGGCTAACAGACCAACCCACTGTTGCTTGGGCCAGGCTTCCCTAGTGGCCGTGGCCTCAAATGCATGCAGGTATGCCTCAATGTCATCGGTAGCTCCCATCTTAGATATAAAGTCACTTGCCTTTATTGGGCGGGTATTTTGGACCACCCTCTGTCTCTGCAACTGCAATTCCTCTGCCTTCAGAAGGTTGGCTTTCTTTTGCTCCTCCAAGAGAGCCACGTTTGCTTGCATCTGGGCTTGCTGGCCAGCAACAAGGGCTTTCAATATGTCCTCCATTTCAGTCGGCGGGGAGCCTACGGCCAACCTTGGAAAACTGGGTGATCAAACCTTCGGTATCCTCCTCTGACATGCACTATTAACGCTGCAAGCGTGCCTGTATTCTCCACCATCTGTGATGTCACGAGAGGCTACACAGCTTTCAGCGGGATTGCTCAAGTAGTGCAAGGAGACCAGGTTCAACCAAAACAAGGATTTTATTAAAGGTCTTGGGAAACTAACGAAAGTATAACACAATTCTGTTCTCTGGTGGCTCTTTAAGGGTTAACAGTTCAGGGATGTCTCTTCCACATCCAAAATCATAACTCTCCCTCGCTCAAATAACTTTTCCCCAGTCTTACTGTATTCCACGTTGCAGCTAGTGGCCAACCCAGCAAAACGTCCTTCCAAATGTCCCACACGTATTTCCACAGGTGCATATATCCAAAGGTGAGTATTTCCCAAAGGTAAGTATCTCCAAATCCTTATATTCCTCATGGAAGTGGACGGGCAGCACTCTTGTCCTCCAGAGAGCCCAGCCTGGAGACCGTGTCTCTTCCCTTCAACAAAACCTTCAGCTCATCAGCTCCTGATTTGTTTCAGCTGCGTGGGAAGATTGGCCATAGAGGGGTGGAGTTCCCGACCATACCAGCAGATGGAGCCATAGCTGTCTGGGTTTGCAGCCACCTCAGGGGGATGTAACGTCCCTCCAGGACACAGCCTCTCGTGACATCACAACGTGTTTAGCAGATGTTATTGCGGGTGTTGTGAAATGCTTGTGTTTCTAGCCCGACAGTGCTGTAATATCTAACAAGTAATATCTAACAATTTCACAACATATACCCAATACACACAAATGTAAGTAAAGCAATGGAATTAAGAATATATAAATAAATATATGGACGAGCAATGTCAGAGCGGCATAAACTAAGATACAGTAGAATAGTATAGAATAGAATGCAGTATATACATATGAGATGAGTAGTGCAAGATATGTAAACATTATTAAAGTGACTAGTGTTTCATTTCTTAAAGTGGCCAGTGATTTCAATAGGCAGCAGCAGCCTCTAATGTGCTAGTGAAGGCTATTTAGTCTGATGGCTTTGAGATAGAAGCTGTTTTTCAGTCTCTCGGTCCCAGCTTTGATGCACCTGTACTGACCTCGCCTTCTGGATGATAGCGGGGTGAACAGGCAGGGGCTCGGGTGGTTGTTGTCCTTGATTATCTTTTTGGCCTTCCTGTGGCATCGGTGCTGTAGGTGTCCTGGAGGGCTGGTAGTTTGCCCTCCAGTATGTCTCCAGTATATCTCCAGTATATCTCCAGTATATCTCCAGTATGTCTCCAGTATATCTCCAGTATATCTCCAGTATATCTCTATAAGTTGGCTCAGTACTACAGTTGTAGTAGTATTTCAGTAGTGCTCCTGTGCAGGTGTTTAAGAGCTAAGCCTGTCTGAGCTACTCTGCCTGTCAGTGACACAAGCCGTTGCAAGCAGATGTCCCCTCAATCTGCACACACAGACGCACGCACACACACGCGCACACATACACACACACTGGTGACTCACTGAGACAGTGACCTGGAGTAAGGGATACGTGTACTACCCACTCAGCTTACAAAGTGGCACAATCAAATGCAACTCATTTACCTCTCTCTGTCCCTCTCTCCCTCTCTCTCTCTTCCTCCTCTCTTCCACCCTCATCTCTCTCTCAATTTCAATTTCAATTTAAGGGGCTTTATTGTCATGGGAAACATATGTTTACATGCCAAAGCAAGGGACATAGATAATAAACAAAAGTGAAATAAACAATAAAAAAATTAACAGTAAATATTACACTCACATAAGTTCCAAAATAATAAAGACATTTCCAAATGTAATATTATGTCTATAGTCGCTCTGGATAAGAGCGTCTGCTAAATGACTAAAATGTAAATGTATATACAGTGTTGTAATGATGTGCAAATAGTTAAAGTACAAAAGGGAAAATAAATATAAATATTGGTTGTATTTACAATGGTGTTTGTTCTTCACTGGTTGCCCTTTTCTTGTGGCAACAGGTCACAAATCTGTCACGAGTTACAAAGCCAGAACCCAGAAGCAGACCAGGACAAGGTAAGTTGAAACGAAGGTGAGTGTTTATTTACAAAGTCAAGAGTGATGCTGAATAATCCAGGGAACAGAGCGGGCGGCGTTGATTAGTTGTTGGGGGTGCAGTGGTTGATCCAATCGTGGCTCGGCAGCCGCCGACCACCAGGCAGAGGTTGGATGAAGGTTCCGGACGAGTGACTGCAGATGGAACAAAACGGAGGTAGGTAAACAACAAACCAACAAGGTGCAAAACAACAAAACTAACGCTAGAAGCTCTAAGACTGATACTCTGGTAAACCTACTGTTCATGGCTAACGATCCGGCAGGGAATGGATGTTAGGCCAGAGCCTAAGAAGGTGATGATCAGGACCAGGTGTGCAGATTGCTGATGGGATGCAGGTGCGGAACTCAAGAGAGCTCCCCGGAGCGTTCCAGAACCCTCGGGAAACTGGAGATCACGAGCAGAAAAAACTAGTCCACAGACAGGACCCGACTCAGACTGCCGGGATCGTTACAGTACCCCCCCTCCGGGACGCCACCGGGCGGACTCCCGGAGCGCCAGGATGGAGGCGGTAGAAGTCACGAATGAGGTCAGCATCTAGGATCTGTCGCCGCGGAATCCAACTCCTCTCTTCAGGACCATACCCCCCTCCCAGTCCACGAGATACGGAAACCCCGGCCCCGCCGTCTGGAATCCATGATGCGTCGCACCGTGTAGGCAGGACCACCTCCGATCATCCGAGGAGGAGGAGGAGGAGGCGGAGGAGGCAACAGAGGACTGAGGAAAACAGGCTTGAGGCAGGAGACATGAAAGGTGGGATGGACTCTGAGCGTCCTCGGTAGTTTGAGTCGAACTGCCACTGGATTGATCACCTTCTCCACCACAAACGGACCAATGAACTTCGGTAACAACTTCCTAGACTCAGTCCGTAAAGGGAAGATCCCGTGTGGCCAACCAGACCCTATCTCCGGTGGTATAGGTGGGAGCGGGGATCCGGCGACATTCGCCTGGAGCTGATACCGGTCCGAAACTCCTAAGGAGTGCCTTTCTGGCCCGATGCCAGGTCCGGTGGCAACGTTAATATGGGCCTGAACAGAAGGCACTGAGAGCTCCTTCTCCTGAGAAGGGAACAAGGGAGGTTGGTAGCCATACAGGCACTGGAAGGGAGACATCCCAGTGGCAGATGTAGGGAGAGTATTGTGGGCATACTCAACCCAAGGCAACTGAGAGACCCAGGAGGTGGGGGTTGGAAGAGGCCAGGCAGCGTAGCGTGGATTCCATCTTCTGGTTGGCTCTCTCCGCCTGACCATTAGATTGGGGGGTGAAAACCAGATGTGAGACTGACTGTAGCTCCAATGGCCAAACAGAAGGACTTCCAGACAGCAGAGGTAAACTGAGGGCCACGGTCGGAAACGATATCACTGGGCAAACCCGTGGACCCTGAAAACCTCCCTAACCAGGATCTCGGACGTCTCGAGGCAGAGGGGAAGCTTGGCAATTGGCACAAAGTGGGCGAACTTGCTGAATCTGTCCACGATAGTCAGAACGACCGTGTTCCCCTCAGAAGCGGGCAACCCAGTGACAAAGTCCAGGGCCAGATGCGACCATGGTCGCCGGGGAATAGGAAGGGGGTGAAGTAGTCCAGAGCTGGGCCGATTGGTACTCTTATTCTGCGCACACACTGGACAGGCAGCAACATAACCCCGAGTATCTCGGCCATGGCAGGCCACCAAAAACGTCTGCGAAGAAACGCCATCGTCCGAGCCACGCCAGGGTGACAAGCCATCTTGCTGGCGTGGGACCATTTGAGGACCGCAGGACGAACCGACTCAGGCACAAACAACCGACCGGGTGGACCGTTACCGGGACCGGGCTGCGTCCGAAGGGCCGCCATCACCTCCTCTCAATCTTCCACCTAACAGCTCCCACGACGCAGTTCCGGGGGAGAATTGTCTCGGTCTTGGACCCACTCTCCTCCGTCTTGGAGAACATCCGAGACAAGGCGTCCGCTTTGCCGTTCTTAGATCCAGGTCGGAACGTCAGGGAAAAAATTGAATCGTCCGAAAAACAACGACCACCTGGCCTGGCCGGGAGTTGAGACGTCTAGCCGATTGCACGTAAGCAAGATTCTTGTGGTCAGTCCAGACAATAAACGTTGCTCCGCCCCTCCAACCAGTGGCGCCACTCCTCCAAGGGCAAGTTTCACCGCGAGAAGCTCCCGGTTACCCACATCGTAATTCCTCTCCGCAGGCGAAAGGCGTGCGAGTAGTAGGCGCAGGGATGGAGTTTACTGTCCGTGGAGCATCGCTGCGACAGGATGGCGCCACTCCCACATCAGACGCGTCCACTTCAACGGACGAACTGACGGGCCGTGTCCGGTTGAGAGAGAATCGGTGCGTTGGTGAATCGCCTCTTCAAATCCAGAAAGCGCTCGATCCGCCTCCGAATTCCACGAAGCTCCTGATACTGGAAGTCAAGGCAGTTAACGGAGCGGCCACACGGCTGTAATCCCGGATGAATCTGCGGTAGAAATTCGCAAACCCCAAAAATCTCTGGAGCTGCAATCTCGTACCGGGCTGGGCCCATTCCAGAACCGCTCTAACCTTCTCCTGGTCCATCCTAATCTCCCCCTGGAGATGATGTACCCGAGAAAGGATGTCGTGTGGGCGTGAAACTCGCACTTCTCGGCCTTCACGAACAGGCGATTCTCCAACAATCGCTGCAGAACCTGCCGGACATGCTGGACGTGGTCGGAAGGTTCCTTCGAGAAGATCAGAATGTCATCCAGGTAAACAAACACAAAGAGACCCGATCATATCTCTCAGGACGTCGTTCACCATACTCTGGAATACCGCTGGAGCATTGGTCAGTCCAAACGGCATCACCTGATACTCAAGTGACCCATCGGTGTATTGAAACCCGTCAACCACTCGTCTCCCTCTCTGATCCGGACCATGTGATACGCATTGCGTAGGTCTAGCTTGGTGAACACCGTAGCACCCTGTAAGGAGTCGAAGGCAGAACTCATCAAGGGCAGGGGATACTTGTTCTTGACCGTGATGTCATTCAACCCCCGATAATCAATACTACGGTCGAAGAGAGCCATCCTTCTTACCCACAAAGAAGAATCCTGACCCCCAGGGGGTGATGACGAGGGACGAACGAGACCAGCAGCTAGGGACTCCTTGATGTAGGTCTCCAAAGCCTCACGTTCAGGGCGGGAGATACTGTATAACCTTCCTTGGGGTAGACAGCTCCAGGGAACAGGTTGATGGCACAATCATATGGTCGGTGGGGAGGGAGTGACAGAGCCTTCTGCTTACTGAACACTTCCCCCAAATCGTGATATGTCTCGGGAACCAGGGACAAATCTGGGGGTTTAGCCTCAATCACCTGACTGGGAACCGAATGGGGACAGGCAGTCTTGAGACAGTTAGCATGACAATCAAGGCTCCAACTCGTTACCTTGCCCGTCACCCAATCGACCGTGGGATTGTGTTCCTTCAGCCAGGGGTATCCAAGGACCAGAGGAACATGGGAAGACGGCAGAATGAAGAATGAAATCATCTCCGAATGATTCCCGACAACAGCATCTTAACCGGTTCAGTCCTCATCGTGATACGTGCCAGACTACTGCCGTTCAGAGTGGTCGCTTCAATGGCTTCCGGCAATTGCTCCTTGGAAAGCCCCAGCTGTTCCACCAACTCGGCATCAAGAAAGCTTCCACCGGCACCTGAATCGAGTAAAGCGTTAATCGCTAAGCTCTGATTCCTGTTCACAAGGGTAGCCGGGAAACGGGGTCTGACAGAGGTATTGAGAGGTCAAACTGGCTCGGCTAAAAGTCCTCCCAACTTTAGCGAGCCGCGCAGTTTGACGACCGCCGGGAACAGGTGGCGAGGTAATGTCCCGAACCACCACAGTAGAGGCAACAGTTAGTCCTACGTCTGAGTTGGCGTTCCTCCTTGGTTAACCCGTGCCGCCCTACTTGCATTGGTTCAGAATCGGGAGACAGGACCTCTCCACTAATCCTGTGTGGTGGACGATGATCGACGTATTCTGGTCCAATCCCCGACCCGACTGGAACCTGAGAAGCTGATCGATTGGGACGGACCCCATTGCTTCTCCCTCCTTCGCTCACGGACTCGATTATCCACCCGAATAGACAAGGCTACCAAGCTGTCCAGGTCACTAGGCTCCGGATAGGAGATCAACTCATCCTTGAGCTGCTCCGACAGACCCTGGTAAAGGCCGCTTGCAGAGACTCCTCATTCCACCCACTCTCCACAGCCAACGTCTTGAACTCGATCACGAAGTCGGCCACGCTGCGAGTTCCTGGTGAAGCGAAAACAGGCGCCTAGCTGCGTCCCTCCCTCGGACGGAATGGTCGAAGAGCTTCCTCATCTCGGCCGTGAACCCCTGGTATGAAGCCATGCAGGGGTCTTGTCGTTCCCCAAACGGCTGAAGCCCACTCAGCGCTCGACCACGCAGCAACTCAATCACAAAGGCTATCCTAGCCTTGTCTGTGGCATAAGAGTAGGGGCTGTAGATCGAACACTAACCCACACTGCATAAGGAAAGAAACGGCATCTTCCCAGCTCCCCCTCATATTTATCCGGCGTCGGAACCTTGGGCTCACGGGAAGGACACAGCTCCAGACGCGGCAGGCGAGATGGGTGAAACCGGTAGTGGATCCTCCACCGGAAACTTGCGCTGGTTCTGGACCTCCGTCAGACCGGTAGAAAGGTTCCGAACTGCCAACGCGATCTCCTGTAGCTCCGTGCTGATGGCCCAACATCTTCTCCTGATGGGTAATGGCATGGCGGAACAGAGTCCAGGTCCGCTGGGTTCATTACTGGCCGGATCGTTCTGTCACGAGTTACAAAGCCAGAACCCAGAAGCAGACCAGGACAAGGTAAGTTGAAACGAAGGTGAGTGTTTATTTACAAAGTCAAGAGTGATGCTGAATAATCCAGGGAACAGAGCGGGCGGCGTTGATTAGTTGTTGGGGGTGCAGTGGTTGATCCAATCATGGCTCGGCAGCCGCCGACCACCAGGCAGAGGTTGGATGAAGGTTCCCGGACGAGTGACTGCAGATGGAACAAAACGGAGGTAAGTAAACAACAAACCAACAAGGTGCAAAACAACAAAACTAACGCTAGAAGCTCTAAGACTGATACTCTGGTAAACCTACTGTTCATGGCTAACGATCCGGCAGGGAATGGATGTTAGGCCAGAGCCTAAGAAGGGTGATGATCAGGACCAGGTGTGCAGATTGCTGATGGGATGCAGGTGCGGAACTCAAGAGAGCTCCCCCGGAGCGTTCCAGAACCCTCGGGAAACTGGAGATCACGAGCAGAAAAACTAGTCCACAGACAGGACCCGACTCAGACTGCCGGGATCGTTACAAAATCTTGCTGCTGTGATGGCACACTGTGGTATTTCACCCAATAGATATTGGGAGTTTATCAAAATTGGGATTTGTTTTCGAATTCTTTGTGGGTCTGTGTAATCTGAGGGAAATATGTGTCTCTAATATGGTCATACATTTGGCAGGAGGTTAGGAAGTGCAGCTCAGCTTCTCTCTCTCTGTCCCTGCCTCTCCCCCTCTCTGTCCCTCCCTCTCCCCCTCTCTCTGTCCCTCCCTCTCCCCCTCTCTCTGTCCCTCCCTCTCCCCCTCTCTCTGTCCCTCCCTCTCTCCCCCTCTCTCTCTCTCTCTCTGCTCCCCCTCTCTCTCTCTCTCTCTCTCTCTCTCTCTCCTCTCCTCTCTCTCTCTCTCTCTCTCTCTCTCTCTCTCTCTCTCTCTCTCTCTCTCTCTCTCTCTCTCTCTCTCTGTCCCCCTCTCTCTCTCTCTCTCTCACACACACACCACCTTTAATTAATTATCAGTGTAATGATTTGAATGATTATTATCCACTACTAGAATCTGTCAACTACATAGTACATACACATGAGAGGAAATGCATGCAAATACCTAATGGCCTCTAGCCTGCTACTCTATTGTTGACTAGACCAGTCTATTGTGATTAGCCCTATTAACCCCTTATCCCCCTCCCCCTCTTTCATCATCCCCCCTCTCCTCTCCTCCCCTCCCCCACCGGACCAGAGGGACATTATCTCACTGCTGCTACAACCTCTCTTGACACTGTGAAAGAATGGCTTCCTATAAACAACTGGAGGGCCGTGATAGTACAGATGAATGATGTTAATTTGATTACCCTGTTGCAGGATAACTTTCCTGCAATGCAGGACATTTAAAACTTGTAATGCATTTGAGGTTTAAAAAGGCTTCTGAAGTTTGTAATTTCCACTTTCAGACTTGACATTCCCTTACGAAAAATTTATCAACCCCCTACAAAATTGTCCATTCATTATGATCCACATAATAATTCATATTTCCTGTTGCTGCAGGATTATTTTCCTGCTGTAGCAAACTGGCTCAAATTAAGATCCTACATCTGTAGCAACTGTTGTGCGTTGAAGAGAGTAGTTCATACACTCCTCAACTACTTGTGAACACGCATGCTTCTTTTAAAGTCCACCATTACTCCTAAGTGTCTAAATGGGATGCAAGAGCCTATTCTCATTCACATAGCTCTTAGCAGATAAAGAAATTGTGGTGATTTTGCACAAAGAGCGTTCAGACCACACAGAAGTTTAGCTACCTCCTTAACTGACTCACATAGGGGATAGCATGCCCTAGCATGCTCCATTTTCTTCCCTCACCCTCTCTTTCCCTCTATCTCTCCCCCTCTCCCCCAATGTGGGTGGCCGTAGGAGCAACTGGTGTGGAGGCACCACAGGAAGAACAGTCCTAGAAGTATCAACTGCTGCTCAACTAGAAGTCGCTAGTAGTGACTAGCTAGTATCACAGACTTCATACTATGGGTAGTTGTTGTCCTTATAAGGCATGTAATCCTGAGACTATTGAGGGAATGGACTCGAGGTTTACTCATAACATTCCTCAAATGTTCCTAAAGCGAGATGGATTTTATTTTAGGAGTTTGTCATAACGACTTTCATTACAGACTCACATTTAAAAACTGAGTCACTGGATCATTGCTTAGGAACATAGACCCAGGTAGAGTGAGTTGGCATAAAGGTAGCACTGTTCTAGTCATGCTGCCATGATGCCATCCCTACTGGGTTAATGTGTTGTAGCCTATTAGGGAAGTCTGACTCAGAATTACGTGATGTCAAGTAAGAGTTACCAGGGAGAGAAAAGCTTGGTCTGCCTACTGAACACATAGTGCTGGAGAACGTACTTCACCTTCAGTAAACACATGTTGTCCCTGTTACTCTGAGGGGTGTTTGTGTTCAGTAGCCTAAATAAAGTTATTTTGTATGTGGAGGGAGATGTAGAGAGGAAAGTGTTTCAGTGCCAGGAAGAAACAGACTGCAGGACTGTGACAGCTAGAAGACATTTTAAAAAGACTCTCTGTGCCCAGACTGATGTAAAAGGCAACTCTCGCTGTCACACACACACACACACACACACACACACACACACACACACACACACACACACACACACACACACACACACACACACACACACACACACACACACACACACACACACACACACACACACACACACACACAAACAATCACAAAGAGTGTAGCCTATGGCTGAATGAACTGTAAGAGTGTCCGTTATACATCCGTAAAGCCCCCTTCCCACTGAGATAGAAGCCCCTGTGCCTGCCGGCCGGGTGGCTGAGGAAAAATGCTTTGTAGCTACTTACACAGATGGTGAGCGCTCCTGCCCCCATTCTCTCAGGGAAATGCCTTCAGTCCGCAGAAAAGAAGGATGAAGAAAAACTGCTATCCCTCCTCTTTCTCCTCCTTCTCCTCCTCCCTTCTTCTCCCTCTCTTCACTCTTGTCCCGGACACACACCGCCTAAACCTTGCCCAAAGCTGGAAAACCCTTTCACCCAGACTAGTGCCATCCAAAAGTCCCCAGTCAACAGCGAAGATAATCCAAGGTGTGAGGAACAATGGGTAAAGACTAGTCCACACAGGGAGATTCCCTGCTTTACAACCCCCTGTTCTGAAACACAGATTAGTGGCTGGCTGTCTCCTCCTGGGCTGAAATCTGAGCCCCGCGCTCTCATTGGCTGAGCGGATGGGTCATGTGACTAAAGGAATAGAACTTTGGAAGAGTCTGCCTGTAGGATTTGGCTGAGTCAGAAGGGAGAATGGATGACAGTATACTAAGTTTGGGAGGAAAGGGGGATTTGGATGTAAGCTGCGTTTGAAGTTTAACATCCTACAACCACACAAAGATGATTTTATAAGCCTTGTAAGGTAATATGTAGGATCACATTAGTGTTATAGAAGTGGAAAAATATGCAAAATAAGGATTTTATTCAAGATCCAGAATGGAAGCAATTGCAACATGAAACATGATCACATTACTTACAATATTTCTACATGGTGAGAATATGAGTTTGATATACAGACATTATTCAGAAAGTATTCCCACAATCATCTGTACAGGTATACACAGTATAATCCTAATGTCCATAAGGTACTGTGGTGCTGGAGTATTATACCTACCTACTGGGGCAGCAGGTAGCCTAGCGGCTAAGAGCGTTGGGCCAGGTTCGAAACCCTGAGCCGACTAGGTGAAATACTGTATCAGTCGATGTGCCTTGAGCAAGGCACTTATTGCTCCTTTAAGTCGCTCTGGATAAGAGCCTCTGCTAAATGACTAAAATGTTAAATGTATTATGAAACCTCTTGGGGCCTGCAGTGTATAAATACTGTTGTGTTAAACCTCAATGAGTATAGAAGGTGGAAGTAGAAGCTGCCCTAACAGGATCAGATCATTTCCCACCTACCTAGCCATAGATAGTGTTAAACTAATCTGATCCTAGATCTGTGGTAAGGTTCCAACTCCATCCCACACTATCCAACCTGACATAACAGTTCTGAGATGAGTCATTACAATCTGATCCTAGATCTGTGGTTAGGTAGCAACTCCTACCCATACCATCTAAATCAACATAACCAAAGAGTTCTGAGATCAGTGATTTCGCCTTAATTTAGCGACTTCTCATAGATGAACCTCTTCATGTTGTCGTCGATCCAGTCGTTGAAGGAGGACACTCCTGGTGAACACAGAGGGTTTCTTGTCCTTGATACAGCCGAAGGCGCCCAAGCTGACGATGCCATGGACCTCCCAAGGGTCGGAGGCCGAGGGTTGGCAGGCGAAGGGTCCACCTGAGTCACCCTGCAGGAGGAGGAGAGGAGAGAGGGGTGAGGGAGAGGGGAGAAAAGGAGAGAGGGATGAGGAGAGGGGGAGAAAAGGAGAGAGGCAGGACACGAGAGTGGAGAGAGAGGAGGAGAGGAGAGAGGGGTGAGGAGAGGGGAGAAAAGGAGAGAGGCAGGACACGAGAGTGGAGGAGAGGAGGAGAGGAGAGATGGATGAGGAGAGGGGAGAAAAGGAGAGAGGCAGGACACGAGAGTGGAGGAGAGGAGGAGAGGAGAGAGGGATGAGGAGAGGGGGAGAAAAGGAGAGAGGCAGGACACGAGAGTGGAGGAGAGGAGGAGAGGAGAGAGGGATGAGGAGAGGGGGGAGAAAAGGAGAGAGGCAGGACACGAGATGGAGGAGAGGAGGAGAGGAGAGAGGGATGAGGAGAGGGGGAGAAAAGGAGAGAGGCAGGACACGAGAGTGGAGGAGAGGAGGATGAGGAGAGAGGGATGAGGAGAGGGGAGAAAAGGAGAGAGGCGGGACACGAGGAGTGGAGGAGAGGAGGATGAGGAGAGGGGGGTGAGGAGGAAGGAGGGGTGACAATTTCAATGTAATTATAGGATGACAACTAAAATATTAAAGGGATGGAACCAGCAACTGTCCCAAAATAGTTCATTACTTTTACCGATATATCAGTCTTGCAAAGAACATAATCGCTAGTGAATTATTTTCAGACATTAATTCACATCATAGGATAGGAAGCACATGTACTCAACGTACTCAACGTACTCAACGTACTCAGGCTACTAAGGCTGAGGCTATAGGGTAACAACACACTCTACAGAGGAAAAGAACAACAGAGAGCAGCTGGGTAAAATACATAACAGCACGTGACGGTCCAAGACTCTCACACACTACAGTCATTCATACGGACCTCATCGAATCCCCGAGCTGACAAGGTAAAAATCTGTCGTTCTGCCCCCTGAAAAAGGCAGTTAACCCACTGTTCCCCAGGCGCCGAAAACGTGGATGTTGATTAAGGCAGCCCTCCACACCTCTCTGATTGAGAGGGGTTGGGTTAAATGCGGAAGACACATTTCAGTTGAATGCATTCAGTTGTACAACTGACTAGGTATCCACCTTTCCCTTTCCCTTAATGACAGACAAAACTGTGTAGTTCCCACGCTCTCTGTCCTCTGTCCCACCACAACAACAAACAAATGAAACCATTATCAAGGCTGACTGATCACAAACAAACGCTATCTGCTGTATTACATAATGCATTCCAATCAGGAGAAGCCACTGGACTGTATTTTCATTGCGTAACATAATAACAAGCCACTTGGTCTGGGTAGAAGCCAAGGTGATACAACCAGCCTACCCCCGTAACCTACCCTTACTTACCCCAAAACAAAGCACTAAAGCTGGTTAGTTGGGTTGAACAACCAGGATTTCTCCCAACCTCTCTTAGCGCAAAACTAGCCACTCTCTGGGTAATAGTTTGTACCACCAGACTCTCTCCTTCCCACCCACTCTCCCTTCCTCCCCTTGCCCAAAACGAGACACTGTGGCTGGGTAGGGTCCGTAGTCTACCTGGCAGGCTGACTTGAGCTCGTCTGGAGACTCGTCATCCAGCACAGATCATGGAGGGTCTCAGGGTGTCCCACCAGTAGGCTGGTTTACTGCAGGTGGCGAAGGGGACGAGGGGCAGAGCTGCCTGGTTCAACTTCTCAGATACAACAGGGAAGAGGCTACCTGGAGAGAGAGAGAGATGGGAGGAAGGGGCGGCGTGTTAGGGGAGTGGGTAGACAGGCATGCCCATGTAATGTTCCATTGCAAATGTCTATAATGACCATTACAACTGCTGTCTAATTCAACATGGACATGATCACATGGTCGCCATGCTAGCTAGTTTCTTAGCTTGCAAGCCTCGCTATCCTCATTGAACCCCTGTTGGTGAATAGCCTTAACATATCACGTCTCCTTGTACCTCTATACATGACTGATCAATAATGGATATCCAGTAGGTCTACTAAATATGTTATAGTCCTAGACTAGAGTAATCACTGAGAGTCAATGGGAGCTCAGATAGATACAACAGAACAGAAGATGTTAGAGTCAGATATAGTGTGTGTGTGTGTGTGTGTGTGTGTGTGTGTGTGTGTGTGTGTGTTTGTGTCGCTACCTTGTCACTGTGTGAGAGGTTGAGTGCTTCCTCTGTCTCTCTCTCTGGGGTCATCTGCTGCAGTCTTGTGCTGAATTGATTCACTCTATACATGGTGTCAATACTGTGCTGAGTTGATTCAGACTATATACGTGGTGTCAATACTTTGCTGAGTTGATTCAGACTCTATACGTGGTGTCAATACTGTGCTAAGTTGATTCAGACTCTATACATGGTGTCAATACTTTGCTGAGTTGATTCAGACTATACGTGGTGTCAATACTGTGCTAAGTTGATTCAGACTCTATACGTGGTGTCAATATTGTGCTGAGTTGATTCAGACTCTATACGTGGTGTCAATACTGTGCTATGTTGATTCAGACTCTATACATGGTGTCAATACTTTGCTGAGTTGATTCAGACTCTATACGTGGTGTCAATACTGTGCTAAGTTGATTCAGACTCTATACATGGTGTCAGTACCGTGATGAGTTGATTCAGACTCTATATGTGGTGTCAATACTGTGCTTAGTTGATTTAGACTCTATACATGGGGTCAATACTGTGCTGAGTTGATTCAGACTCTATATGTGGTGTCAGTACTGTGCTGAGTTGATTCAGACTCTATACGTTGTGTCAATACTGTGCTGAGTTGATTCAGACTCTATACGTGGTGTCAATACCGTGATGAGTTGATTCAGACTCTATACGTGGTGTCAGTGCGGTGGAGTGTCACCTGG
The DNA here is from genome assembly GCF_020615455.1 of Coregonus clupeaformis. NCBI lineage: Eukaryota > Metazoa > Chordata > Actinopteri > Salmoniformes > Salmonidae > Coregonus > Coregonus clupeaformis. The sequence continues at coordinate 21,589 of NW_025537457.1, forward strand.
CCTCATGAAAACGTTGTCATCAGCCCTGAAAAGAACATAACACAACCAGCCAGCCAACACCATGTTTTGTGTTAATATTGTAGCCTGTTTATAACCCCTCCTAGTCCTAGGAGAGGAAAGCCCTGTTAATGGCAGTCAAGTGTCAAGTAGAATGGGAGCTGGGTGAGATGGGTGGAGCTATCACTGTCAGTTTGATGAGAGGTTCTTTAGGGCTGATGTTGTTATAGCATCATAAAAGAGTGAAACATTTAGTCTCAGCAGAGGTAGGTGTTGCTATGCAATATGTGCTGTGTTTTTAAAGGGTGTATTTAAATGGTGTATTTTGAAATGTGTATTTGAAGGCTGTGTGTGTCATGTATCTGAATTGCAAGGGGTGTGTCTGTGTATGTGCACCTGCGAATGTGCCTATTGATAAACTACTATTCCTAAAAAACACTAACAATGTTTTGTTTCCCATCATACCTTTCTCGTCTCCCCAACCCGTTACGTAGCAGGGTTTCCCAGCAGGCATCAGGGCGCCAGGCACCCGGCAAACACACGGGACTAATCTCCCTGGTCATGCTGACCGCAGCGCTCAGGTGCACCAGGGCGATGTCGTTAGTGATGTCCGTCTTGTCCTGCTCTGCACACAAAGCCCTTGTGCCTGATGATGCCGTCCACCTGGAGTCAAAGAAATCCAATCAAATTCAACTTTATTTAAAAAATTTAAATGCATTTAAAATCGCAACCCACTTTACAGTAAAACAATAAAATTGAAGGAGATTAAAAACAATCAATGACAATACAGAAAGAGAGATATCATATTACAATTTATACTTAGATAATACATGCTTTTATATTTCAATAAAAAAAAATATATATGCTGTTCACCTTGTAGCAGGCCTCATGGGAAGGGAGGTCCCGGGGACGAGTTCATGTGGTGTTTACCCAGACACATGCGCCAATAGGCGGGGTTACCCAGAGAACTAGATGGGGTGGAGGGAGAAGGGATTATTGGTTTAGGTTAGAAGTTAAAGGGAGTTGCTATTATTACTTGTTACTCAAATTTTGGGATTGGATAGAATAATGTGTCAACATGAGGTTTGTGTGCGTGTGTGTGCGCGTGTGTGTGTGTGTGTGTGTTTACGCCATGAAGCAGTGAGCGGCCGTCAGGATCCATTCCTCGTGGATCAGGGAGCCTCCACAGCCATGCATGTAGGGGATGGGATTGAACGGGCTGGCCTGGAGAGAGAGAGCGATTCATCAACATACATGATTACACTCACAACACACATGCATGTTGGCATGAGTTGCACGTAAGTCCTACACACACACACACACACACACACACACACACACACACACACACACACACACACACACACACACACACACACACACACACACACACACACACACACACACACACACACACACACACACACACACACACACACACACACACACACACACACACACACACACACACACACACACACACACACACACACACACACACACGGACACACACACGGAGACTTGCCAGGGCCAGGAGTGGGGCACAGCCTCCACCCCATTGACCACTCTCAAGGTGGCATTACTGGGGGGGCACATCAGGGCTGCCACATGTCTCAGGCCAGCCTATAGGAAGAAGAGAGAGACAGGTCAATATACAGGTAATGAAAGGCACTCATGAAAGTCTTTTCAAAGTGTCAGTCAGTGGGAAATGTCACCTTGCCGTTGGAAAGGGATAGCCACTTATAACTGAAGTCTGGTTGAGCTGGCAAAGCTTTAAGCTTCAAGCCAGTGCAACATTGGAAATTGATGTACCTAGAGATAATGCCTCTGTAGTAAACATTGCAGTTGTCCAGATGAACTTCCCATGAGGAGAAGGTAGAAGTTGGCCATTTTTATTTCATTTAACCTTTATTTTGACATGGAGTCATGCTGAGATCAAGGCCTCTTTTACAGATGAGCCCTGTATACACATCAATACACATCAATATACACTATACACATCAATATACACTTTACATATCAATATACACTTTACATATCAATATACACTATACATATCAATATACACATCAATATACACTATACACATCAATATACACTATACACATCAATATACACTATAGACATCAATGTACACTATACATATCAATATTCACATCAATATACACATCAATACACAAAAAAGCAAAACACAATCATAGAAAACAAACACATTCTTCAGTAAAAAGGTCCTCAATCTGCATTTGCAACAGATCTAAGGTCAGATATTTTTATTCTCCCTAATGGTTCATGTTAAGATTTGGGTCAGGGTAATCTGATCCTAGATACTTACTGATAGTGATGTTGTCCCAAGGGTTAGCGGGAGGGGGAGGCAGAGTGGGGAACACATTGGGATCAATGGTCCAGTAACCACGGAAACCCTTCTCCACATTGGCTTTGTTGCTGAGGAAACGGACCACAGCCGTGTTGCCGAGGACAGTAACATTAGGGGGCGGGGCAAAGCCACAGAAGCGACCTGCACAGGTAACCAATCATAAATAAGAAATGTATGTTATTGAAGTAATGTAGATTTATCACATGTACTTAGTTACATTGATCAAGGTAATGTACAACTGAAAAAAGGACAATATGAAACTTGAATCAACAGCAGTTTGCAGAAATTAAACAAATTATCCTCTCTATGAATTCTATTTCAATGGCATCTCTATTGTTTTATCTCTATGGTACCAACCTTGTGAGGTCAGCCCTGCTCCACCGTAGATCTCCACGTAGTCCACACACTGTCCCAGCTGGTTCCACGGCCTGCACCTCAAAATGGGTGAAGACAATATGGATGTTCTTAGCTGCGGGGATGGAGATATGCCAGGTACACACAGCCTGGTCTAGGTAGTCATTAGGCCAGTTAGGAGAGGTGAGTTCTCCCTGATCACTGCTGAAGACACCTCCACATGGAACTGTAGTGGGAAGGGGGAGAGAGAAGGGTGGGGAGACGGGGAGATGGGAGGAGGGAGAGGTAGAGGGAGAGAGAGAGTCAGGACCTCAGTTTAGAGTGCTATTCTAAAAGTATTTGTGTAAACCCATAGGAATGTTAGGCTTAGGGGTGAAGACTGAAGTTGCACCTAAGCACTGATCTGAAGTCAGCTATGTATTCCGCCATGGCCCATATGGTGAATGTTCACATTAGGAGGGTTACTAAAGGTGCTGATCCTAGAACTGTGCTTAGAAGCTTCTTCCAGTAGGAACGTCTATCCCCACTCACCCTCACTGGGGTCCACAGCCTTCCAGGAGGCCCTGAAGCCCAGCTCCACTCACCCTCACTGGGATCCACAGCCTTCCAGGAGGCCCTGAAGCCCAGCTCCACTCACCCTCACTGGGATCCACAGCCTTCCAGGAGGCCCTGAAGCCCAGCTCCACTCACCCTCACAGGGGTCCACAGCCTTCCAGGAGGCCCTGAAGCCGGTGTCCACCACCTTGTTGTTGGAGGTGAAATAGAGGGCTCAGTCTGTCCGGGACCGAGACTCAACTAGGTCCGAAGGAGCGACAATGTCCGCGATAAATAACAAACAACAAAACAATGCATAGAAGTCCTCACAAAAACAAACAAACATAAAAATGCCCAATCAGAGATAACGAGCCGACAGCTGACACTCGTTACCACTGATTGGGAGTCACACGAAACAACCAAGACAACACACCCAAAGACAACCAACAAAAACACAACAAAACAAACACACCCCGCTCAACATACAAAGTCCCGGAGCCAGCGTGCACAAGCCGCTGACAACCCAAAACCCCAAACAGGGAGGGCTGGGTGGGTGTTGCTCCTCGGAGGCGGCCCGCCCGGGCTTGACCACCACCCTTCCTCAACCCCCAGAGCGCCCCGGTCCGATCCGACCCAGCTGGTAGGATCTGGACTGACGACGCACCTGGCTTGAGGCCAGAGGCAGAAACGGACGACCTGGCTGACCGATAAGCACCCTTAGGCTTGATGCGTGGGCGAACGGGCCTCACCAGGCTGACGACTCGCATCCCTGGCTTGGTGCGAGTAGCAGGAATGGGCTGGATCGGCGCCCCTTGCTGGTAGCAGGAGACCAGCGACGGCCAGCTTGGGGTGCGGGGGAACCGGGGACCGACAATAAGCAGGAGCAGGAACGGAGGGCAGCAGGCTGTCGACGCACACCGCAGACAGGCGGTGAGCGAACAGGCCGGTAGGGCTGTCGACGCACACCGTAGACTGGTGCGAGAGCAGGAACAGGCCGGGCAGGGCTGTCGACGCTGACACCGTAGACTTGGTGCGTAGAGCAGGAACAGGCCGGGCAGGGCTGTCGACGCACACCGTAGACTTGTGTAGAGCAGAAACAACAGGTTGGAACACGCACTGTAGACTTGATGTAGAGCAGGAACAGGCCGGGCAGGGCTGTCGACGACACCGTAGACTTGATGCGAGAAGCAGGAACAGGGCTGGGCTGGGCAAAAATAGCTTAGTACGGAGAGGAAGCCAAGGGGAAACACCGGGCAGTGGAGAGGAACAGGCACCGTACTGGGAAACACACCACTGGCCTTAACCGGGATCAGGAACGGGCCGGACGGACTGGTAACACACCTCAGTCTCTCACGCCGTGCCACAACAACTTCTCCTCCCTCTACTCGCCAATGGCTCCCGTAATCGCAGCCTTCTCTCCACGTCTCCTGTGGCAGCCTCCTGCTGCCCAGCCGCCAGCCGACATGTGCCCCCCAAAAAACTTTTTGGGGGTTGCCTCGTCCTTCCGACGATGGCCCTGCTGACGCCGTTGCTCCTCTCTCCGTCGCCTCTCCACTGCCTCACTCCATGGCCGGCGATCCATCCGGCCAGGATTTCTTCCCAAGTCCAGGACCCTTATCGCCAAAATCACCTCCCATGTCCATACCCTTGGCTCCTGGACACGCTGCTTGGTCCTGGTACGGTGGGTTTTTTCTGTCACGACCTAAGGCTGAGGGACCAAGGCGCAGCGTGTTGAGCGTAACATGTTGACTTTATTAAATTAAAGCAACCAACGAAACAAAAAATGACGATACGTGAAGTCCTCTGTGACACTGACAGAACATGGAACAAAAACCCACACCCCAAGGTGAAAACACACAGTTTAAATATGGCTCCCAATCAGAGATAACTGAGCCGACAGCTGACACTCGTTACCACTGATTGGGAGTCACACGAACAACCAAGACAACACACCCAAAGACAACCAACCAAAACACAACAAAACGAACACACCCTGGCTCAACATACAAAGTCCCGGAGCCAGAGCGTGACAGTTATAAGGTGAAATGGTGAGGTTATAAAGATACATTAAGGGGTCATTAGGGTGCATCACTCTCCTCTCCTTCATATGCACTGACTTGAAAATACAGGATAGATAGAGAGAAGCAATATTGAATTCCTTCATATGCACTGACTTCATATGTACTGACAGGAGGGGGAGGATGGGTGGGTTATAGGGAGGAGATTTGAAAATACAGGATAGATGGAGAAAAGCAAGATCTTTCTTTCTTCCTATTATGAGACAAATCAAGGGTTTCAAAGGCTAATCAAACATTGTTGGCGGAATCTTTTTTGTGCAAACATAGTCTCCTAGGCCTTAATCTACAACTGTCATTACAATAACGACAGTAATCTGTCTATTGTAATTAATTATATTCAACTGCCCTATTTTCAAGTCCATCAATGTGTGTCCTGGGTGACAAAGCATATCAGTTGTTGAAGAGACAAGAGCTTTCTCTGTGTTACAGCTTTATCTTGTCACAGTGTTTCATCTTGCCTTCCAGTCAGTTTGTACGGCTGCCAAAGCAAACAACTTGACTCTGAAATGTCATTTACTCTTAATCATGTTGGAAAGTAATTACATTGAAGTGGGTGAGGGAGACACAATAAAGCACAGAGTAATCTCATTTATCAGACACAAGTGACCCCCGCAAATGAATCGTCAGACAGGGTGTGTTTGTGTGCGCACACGCAAGCCACACATTTACATTTACATTTAAGTCATTTAGCAGATGCTCTTATCCAGAGCGACTTACAAATTGGAAACACACACAGACATACCCCCCCCACCCCCAAACACACACCAAAGGCCGTTACATACTGGCTGTCCTACCTAGGCTGGCTAAGCTGTCGTTTATGGTGACCTTGTCGTTGAGACACAGCTGGGTGTCCTCCAGGGAGAAGTTGTGGAAGCGCAGGTGGACCACGTTTACCGTCGGGCACCTTGATGTGCCACTGGCAGCGGGCACCGTTACTGTAGCTGCCGGGTGCCCCATGCTAGACAGCACGCCGCTCTCGCCAGTCATATCCTTCAGCCCACCGCAGCCAGATGCTACGGAGAGAGAGAGGAGGGAAATGGAGGGGGAGTGAGTTAAAGGGAGGACAGAGAAGGAGAAATGAGGGGGGAGGACAGGAAGGGACAGAGAGAGAAAGAGGGGGGTCGGAAAGAGGGAGAGAGAGAGAGAGAGAGAGAGAGAGAGAGAGAGAGAGAGAGAGAGAGAGAGTGAGTGAGTGAATGAGTGAGTGAGACAGGAGGTGGAGGATGGGTGGGTTATAGGGAGAAGGGAGAGGAGAGGGAGACATTTGAGAGATACATGGAGGAGAGAGAAAGAAAGAGGGGATGGGCAGGAGAGAGTTAGAGAGAGAAAGAGAGAGAGAGAGATGCGAGAGGAGCAGAAAAACAGATGTCACGTCACTCCAAATCAACCAAAAAAGCTTGAGATTAAAACCGGTTTGGACCAGTTGGACCAGTTCAGAGTCAGAACCTACTGTGCTGGTTGTACATGTCCCTGCGGATGACATTCTCCATCCAGGGGATGTAGGCCGAGGCGCGGGTGAACACAGAGGGCTTCTTGTCCATGATGCAGCCGTTGGGGCCAAAGCTGGTGATGCCATGCACCTCCCAGGGAGCATTGGGAGAGTCCTGGCACACCAGGGGACCGCCCGAATCCCCCTGTGTCACATGACAACAGCACTTCATATTGATGACATCAACACAACCATGACATCATTCATATATCATTGACATGGTGAAATTAATCAAATAGTCTTTCTTTGTTTAAATCATGTAATCACTGCAAAAGTCAATGGATTTCTTTTTGCATTATACAGTATAATAGACTTTTCCACTTGGTCTCAAAGCGCTTTCTATAGTATGCGGGTATATATCCCACAGAGTACCTGACAGACAGACTTGAGCTCGTCAGGCAAGGTGTAGCCCATGCAGATCATGGAGGTCTTGACCTGGAACCACCAGTAGTCCATCCTCTTACAGGTGTTGAATGGCACCACCGGCAGGGCCACCTGGTTCAGGGCCTCAGCCACTTTGGCATTCATGGAATCGCCTGATTAAAAAAAGATAGGACCAGTTCATTTGTTGTCTGGTCCTCAGCTACTTTGGTATTCATGAAATCGCCTGATTAAAAATAAATTGGTTGCTCCAGTTAATTTTATTGTTATCAACTGATAGTGCTTGACATTTGTTTTTGCCTAATCCTTTTAGAAGCTTTTTCATAGAAAACAAAAGGCTGTGTTTACACAGGCAGGCCAATTCTGATCTTTTTCACTACTTGGTATCAGATCAGCTCTGAAAAGATCTAATGTGAAAAGATCTGATGTGAAAAGATCTGATGTGAAAAGATCTGATGTGAATGGTCAAAATACCAATTAGTGCCTGTGTAAACGCAGCTAAAGTAGTGTGCAGAGAGATCAACATTGAAATTCAGTGGATGTATTTTCAATTGTTAACCAACAGATGGGGTGAAAGCACCGGAAGAACTGGACCAGGTTTGGCAGTATGGAAATGGGAAACAGGTCAAGAAATGTATTATCGTGGTTGGATGGATTGTTGCATTTTGTTGTAGCTTGTATGTGCTTGTATATATTTGTGGGAGTCCTATGGTTATTTCTGATGGGAGAATGAGGTCACAATCCTAACATCATGCTCTGACTGAATCCCACTTATCTGCACAATGCATATTGTAGCAACCGTAACCCAACCCCTAAGCGACCTCGTCAAGAGATTTGGATCTCTTGGCATAAGGTGTTATTAAAACCTACCTAACCAGAAACCGTGGATAGATGGCAGCATTGCGCAAAACTGAAAGCGCAACCACCGCATTTAACCATGGCAAGGTGACTGGGAATATGGCAGAATACAAACAGTGTAGCTACTCTCTCGGCAAGGCAATTAAACTGGCAAAACATCAGTATTGAGACAAAGTGGAGTTGCAATTCAACGGCTCAGACACGAGACGTATGTGGCAGGGGTCTACAGAAAATCACGGACTACAAAAGGAAAACCAGCCACGTCGCCGACACCGACGTCTCGCTTCCAGACAAGCTAAACACCTTCTTCGCCCGCTTTGAGGATAACGACGTGGCCCAGTATCAAGGACTGTGGACTCTCCTTCTCGGTGGCCGACGTGAGTAAGACATTTAAGCATGTTAACCCCTGCAAGGCTGCCGGCCCAGACGGCATCCCTAGCCGTAAATCTCTCCCCTATCCCAGTCTGCTGTCCCCACATGTTTCAAGATGGCCACCATTGTTCCTGTACCAAGAAAGTAAAGGTAACTGAACTAAATGAATATCGCCCCATAGCACTCACCTCTGTCATCATGAAGTGCTTTGAGAGACTAGTCAAGGATCATATTACCTCTACCTTACCTGTCACCCTAGACCAACTACAATTTGCTTACCGCCCCAATAGATCCACAGACGATGCAATCGCCATCACACTGCACACTGCCCTATCCCATCTGGACAAGAGGAATACCTATGTAAGAATGCTGTTCATTGACTATAGCTCAGCATTCGACACCATAGTACCCTCCAAGCTCATCATTGCTTGAGGCCCTGGGTCTGAACCCGCCCTGTGCAACTGGGTCCTGGACTTCCTGACGGGCCGCCCCCAGGTGGTGAAGGTAGGAAACAACATCTCCACTTTGCTGATCCTCAACACTGGGGCCCCACAAGGGTGCGTGCTCAGCCCCCTCCTGTACTCCCTGTTCAACCATGACTGTGTGGCCAAGCACGCCTCCAACTCAATCATCAAGTTTGCAGACGACACAACAGTAGTAGGCTTGATTACCAACAATGACGAAACAGCCTACAGGGAGGAGGTGAGGGCTCTGGGAGTGTGGTGCCAGGAAAATAACCTCTCACTCAACGTCAACAAAACAAAGGAGATGATCGGGACTTCAGGAAACAGCAGAGGGTGCACCCCCTATCCACATCGACGGGACCGCAGTGGAGAAGGTGGAAAGCTTCAAGTTCCTTGGCGTACACATCACTGACAAACTGAAATGGTCCACCCACGCAGACAGTGTGGTGAAGAAGGCGCAACGAACCTCTTCAACCTCAGGAGGCTGAAGAAATTTGACTTGGCACCTAAAACCCTCAAACTTTTACAGATGCACAATTGAGAGCATCCTGTAGGGCTGTATCCCCGCCTGGTACGGCAACTGCACCGCCCGCAACCACAGGGCTCTCCAGAGGGTGGTGCGGTCTCCCGCCCTCCAAGACACCTACATCACCCGATGTCACAGGAAGGCCAAAAAGATAATCAAGGACATCAACCACCCGAGCCACTGCCTGTTCACCCCGCTATCATCCAGAAGGCGAGGTCAGTACAGGTGCATCAAAGATGGGACAGAGATAATGAAAACAGCTTCTATCTCAAGGCCATCAGACTGTTAAATAGCCATCACTAGCACATTAGAGGCTGCTGCTGCCCATTGAAATATCTAGCAACTAAGAAATGGAACACTAGTCACTTTAATAATGTTTACATATCGTGAACTACTCATTTCATATCTATATACTATATTCTATAATATTCTACTGTATCTTATCTTAGTCCATGCCGCTCTGTCATTGCTTGTCCATTTACAGCTCTGGAAAAATTAAGAGACCACTGCAAAAATATAAGTTTCTCTGGTTTTACTATTTATAGGTATGTAGCTCAGTTGGTAGAGCTGATGCTTTGCAACGCCAGGGTTCGGGTTCGATTCCCATGGGGGGCCAGTATGAAAAATAAATAAAAATAATAATAATAAAAATAAAAAATAAATATGTATGCACTCACTAACTGTAAGTCGCTCTGGATAAGAGCGTCTGCTAAATGACTAAAATGTAAAATGTAAAAATGTGTTTGGGTGAAATTAAATTTTTTGTTTCATTCTATAAACTACTGACAACATTGCTCCCAAATTCCAAATAAAAATATTGTCATTTAGAGCATTTATTTGCAGAAAATGACAACTGGTCAAAATAATAAAAAATGCAGTGTTGTCAGACTTCGAATAATGCAAAGAAAATAAGTTCATGTTCATTTTTAAACAACACAATACTAATGTTTTAACTAAGGAAGAGTTCAGAAATCTATATTTGGTGGAATAACCCTGATTTTCAATCACAGCTTTCATGCGTCTTGGCATGCTCTCCACCAGTCTTTCACATTGATGTTGGGTGACTTTCTGCCACTCCTGGCGCAAAAATTAAAGGCAGCTCTGCTTTTTTTGATGGCTTGTGACCATCCATCTTCCTCTTGATCACATTCCAGAAGTTTTCAATGGGGTTCAGGTCTGGAGATTGGCCTGGCCATGACAGGGTCTTGATCTGGTAGTCCTCCATCCACACCTTGATTGACCTGGCTGTGTGGAATGGCGCATTGTCCTGCTGGAAAAACCAATCCTCAGAGTTGGGGGAACAATGTCAGAGCAAAAAGGAAGCAAGCTTTCTTCCAGGACAACCTTGGACGTGGCTTGATTCATGTGTCCTTCACAAAGACAAATCTGCCCGATTCCAGCATTGCTGAAGCACCCCCAGATCATCACCGATCCTCCACCAAATTTCACAGTGGGTGCGAGACACTGTGGCTTGTAGGCCTCTCCAGGTCTCCGTCTAACCATTAGACAACCAGGTGTTGGGCAAAGCTGAAAATTGGACTCATCAGAGAAGATGACCTTACTCCAGTCCTCTACGGTCCAATCCTAATGGTCTTTTGCAAACCTCAGCCTGGCTCTTCTTTTGCTTCTCATTGCTGAAGTTTTTTTTCTAGTTTTGCACGACTTCAGCCCTGCCCCTAGGAGGCTGTTTGAACCGTCCTCGCCGTGCACTTCACTCAGCTGCCATTTGCCATTCTTTTTGTAGGTCACTTGATGGCATCCTACGGTTGTTGAGTGACATTCGAATGAGTTGGCGGTCATCCCGGTCAGTGAGAGAGTTGTTTTCGCCCTCTGCCGGTCTGTAGCTTGTTGTCCCAATGCCTGCTGCTGACCTTGTTCTTATGAACCGCCGTCTTTGAAATTTTAAGGATGGAAGCAACCTGACGCTCACCTGTATGCTCTGCCAGTAAAGCCAGAATTGAACCCTTCTTTCCTCACTCAAAACTTTCCTTTTCAACTCTTTTGGCATGGTCAATAGTTATTACTTTTGAGGTACTATTAGCACTGTTTTTGCCATCCAGCTGGTCCTATTGCAAGAGGGGATAGTGATGACCACAGCAGAGGTTTTTATACTTTTCCTCGTTAAATAAGATTTGGTTCAGGTGATCACCTAATCAGTACCTAATTCAGTAGAATGAGGTGTGCCTGTGTTGGAATTCAACAGACACTGGAATGGAATAGCTGTCATACATGTAGAGATGCTGATTTAAGAATAATTTGCAGTGGTCTCTTAAATTTTTTCCAGAGCTGTATGTATATATTCTTAAATTCCATTCCTTACTTAGATTTGTGTGTATTGGGTATATGTTGTGAAGTTGTTAGATATTACTTGTTAGATATTACTGCACTGTCGGAGCTAGAAGCACAAGCATTTCACTACAC
>NW_025537458.1:0-33382 GCF_020615455.1 Coregonus clupeaformis
GCTGCCTAGTTAGTGCAATGTCCTTAGCTAGCTAGCTGTATGTTGTGCTAGCTAGCGAATATGCTAACATTAACTAGTTAGCTAAACATTTGGCTATGGGCTGGCACTGGCAATATGGGATTATGGAGAGTGCCTTAAATTGTTTCTTCATCATCTTGCTAGGTAGTTATCTAGTAGTGGCCATCTGGCTAGTATCAACAAGGGCTTTGTACAAAATAACGACATTAGGTTGACGACATCCGATCCTCGTTTGTTAAGTCTAATGACACTGCTGGTCCTACTCACACTGCCCTACCCTATGCTTTGACTTCTTTCTCCCTCTCTCTCCAGATAAAATCCTGCGACTTGTGACTGCAGGCCGCCCAACAACCTGCCCGCTTGACCCCATCCCCTCCTCTCTTCTCCAGACCATCTCCGGTGACCTTCTCCCCTACCTCACCTCGCTGATCAACTCATCCTTGACCGCTGGCCATGTCCCTTCCGTCTTCAAGAGAGCGAGAGTTGCTCCCCTTCTCAAAAAAACCAACACTCGATCCCACTGATGTCAACAACTACAGACCAGTATCCCTTCTTTCCTTTCTTTCCAAAACTATTGAGCGTGCCGTCTTTAGCCAACTCTCTTGCTATCTCTCTCAGAATGACCTTCTTGATCCAAACCAGTCAGGTTTCAGGACTGGTCATTCAACTGAGACTGCTCTTCTCTGTGTCACGGAGGCTCTCCGCACTGCTGACCAAGTCAGTAATGATGGTGGTCTTTGACTTTGACTTCACTTGAATTAAGACTTATTCTCAGTCATATTCTTCACAGCAGTCAACACTCACATTTTCTAAGTCCAGGTTTCATTTTGTTCTCTCCACCATGTTCCACACTGTAGCGGTAAGCAGAAGAACAGACAATCATTGAGGGATACACCTGAACTCACACACACACACACAGACACACACACACAAAACACACACACACACACACACACACACACACACTGGACACACACAGTGAACACACACACACACACTGGACAGACACACACTGGACAAACACACACACACTGGACACACACACAAACACACTGGACACACACACACACACACACACTCACTCACACTGGACACACACACACACACACACACACACTGGACACACACTGGACACACACACACACACACATTTGACACACACACACACACACACACTGGACACGGACACACACAACACACATTCAGCATATAACTTTGTACAAGTTGTGGTAAGAATGGTTGTCCAGTGTGTGTGTGTGTGTATGTCCAGTGTCCAGTGTGTGTGTCCAGTGTGTGTCCGGTGTGTGTGTGTCCAGTGTGTGTGTGTGTGTGTGTTTGTGTGTGTGTGTTCAGTTTGTGTGTGTTTGTCAAGTGAATGTGTGTGTCCAGTGTGTGTGTGTGTGTGTGTGTGTGTGTGTCCAGAGTGTGTGTGTGTCCAGTGTGTGTCTGTCCAGTGAGTGTGTGTGTGTCCACTGTGTGTGTCCGGTGTGTGTGTGTGTGTTCAATGTGTGTGTGTGTGTGTCTGTCCAGTGTGTTTGGACACGCACTGGACACACACACACACACATACACAGGACACACACACACACACACACATACACAGGACACACAAACACTCGACAAACACACACACACTGGACCCACACACACACACACACTGGAAACACACAATGGACACAAACACACACATACACTGGAAACACACACACGCACACACACACAGGACACACACACACACACACACACACTGGACACAGACACTGGACACACACACACACACTGAATACACACACTGGACACACACACACATACACTGGACACACACTGGACACATACTGGACACACACTGGACACACTGGACACACACACACTGGACCCACACACACACAAACGGAAACATACACTGGACACACACACACTCTCACACACTCACTGGACCAACACACACACTGGACACACATACACACTGGTCACACACACACACACTGGACACACACACACACACTGGACACACACACACACACACACACACACGCACACACACAGTCTTTATATAACTTAGTCCAAGTGGTGGTCAGAATATTTGTCTTAACTAGCCTGATAACTCCAACATGTCTGACATGAACATTGACATAAACCCTCTACATACTTGAGTTTCTCCAGTCTGCAGTGTGGATCCTCCAGTCCAGCAGAGAGCAGTCTGACTCCTGAATCTCCTGGGTGATTGTAGCTCAGGTCCAGCTCTCTCAGGTGTGAGGGGTTTGACTTCAGAGCTGAGACCAGAGAAGCACAGCCTTCCTCTGTGACTAGACAGCCTGACAGCCTGCAAAGAGTCAAATCATATTAAAACCACACTGCTATTCTTTGGTGGTGAAAATAGTGGCAGTATATTTTTTCAACAAGTGAGTAGATAACATGTTTCTAAACACTACTAAATTAATCCTGATAATGCCATGATTAATAATAATCATGAATGAATCATGAATAATAATGAGTGAGAAAGTTACAGAGGCTACAACAAAACATGCTAACCTCTCACCATTACCAATAACAGAGGGGGTATGATCCTTGTTCCTCTGTAACTTTCTCATTCATCATCATTCACGATTCATTCATGATTATTCATAATCATAGTAGCATCCACATGAATGTAGAAGTGTTCAAAACATCTTCTATTCTTACTGACAATACAAGTGAAGTGACTCCAAAATGACAGGACATTATTCACCATTCAGTTTCTATTGGGAAAAACATCATCCAAAACACAACCAAGACAAACTGCAAATGTTTTCAACAAATTTGTAGAATCACAAGCTTGATGTAATCACTGCAGGTAAGGAATATGGGACCAAATACTAAACTTCTGACTAAATGAATTTGTCCAAATAATTACGACTTCTTCAAATGGGAGAACTAGATACATAAAATGCTTTCCTATCTAAACAGAAAAACAGATATGTATGAAAAACCTAAAATAAAAGGTGACATTCTGTACTGTCGCCTAATATGAAACATTATATCTCAAATCCAAATTGCTGGAGCATAGCTCCAAATGTAAAACTGTAAGCTTCACTGTCCAAACACATATGGTGTGGACTATGTGTGCCTGGTAAACACATGTGGATCTGGTGAACAGTTATCACTTGTTGACCAACTACAGGAATACTGACCTCAGAGTCTCCAGTTTACAGTGGGGATTCCCCAGTCCAGCAGAGAGCAGCTTCACTCCTGAATCCTTCAGGTCATTGTTACTCAGATCCAGCTCTCTCAGGTGTGAGGTCTAGGTCCAAAAGACTTCTCAACAGCTTCTACCCCCAAGCCATAAGACTCCTGAACAGCTAATCATGGCTACCCGGACTATTTGCACTGCCCCCCCACCCCATCCTTTTTACGCTGCTGCTACTCTGTTAAGTATTTATGCATAGTCACTTTAACTCTACCCACATGTACATATTACCTCAACTACCTCAACCAGCCGGTGCCTCCGCACATTGACTCTGCAACGGTACCCCCCTGTATATATAGCCTCCCTACTGTCACTTTATTTTACTGTATATATAGCCTCCTTACTGTCACTTTATTTTACTTCTGCTCTTTTTTCTCAACACTTTTTTGTTGTTGTTGTTTTATTCTTACTTTTTTTGTTTAAAATAAATGCACTGTTGGTTAAGGGCTGTAAGTAAGCATTTCACTGCAATGTCTGCACCTGTTGTATTCGGCGCATGTGACCAATAAAATTTGATTTGATTTGATTTGATTTGATTTGATTTGATTTGATTTGATTTGAGGGGTTTGACTTCAGAGCTGAGACCAGAGAAGCGCAGCCTTCCTCTGTGACTAGACAGCCTGACAGCCTGCAAGAGTAAAATCATATTAAAACCACACTGCTATGCTTTGATGGTGAAAATATATTTTTTTAACATTTTCAGATACATCAGAGTCCTGAAACCTGCCATATCTATTCATGTATGTATATATACACTATCAGTCAAAAGTTTGAACACACCTACTCATTCAAATTTGTAAAAAAAAAAAAAAAACTAATTTTTACATTGTAGAATAATAGTGAAGACATCAAAACTATGAAATAACACATATGGAATCATGTAGTAACCAAAGAAGTGTTAAACAAATTAAAATATATGTTATATTTGAGATTCTTCAAATAGCCACCCTTTGCCTTGTTGACAGCTTTGCACACTCTTGGCATTCTCTCAACCAGCTTCATGAGGTAGTCACCTGGAATGCATTTCAATTAACTGGTGTGCCTTCTTAAAAGTTAATTTGTGGAATTTATTTCCTTCTTAATGCGTTTGAGCCAATCAGTTATGTTGTGACAAGTTAGGGGGGTCCATATTATGTCCAGTGTGTGTGTGTGTGACCATATTATGGCAAGAAAATGTCACGATTTCTGCCGAAGTTGGTGCCTCTCCTTGTTTTTTTAGTTTTTTTGTCATTTAGCAGACGCTCTTATCCAGAGCGACTTACAGGAGCAATTAGGGTTAAGTGCCTTGCTCAAGGGCACATCGACAGATTTTTCACCTAGTTGGCTCAGGGATTAGAACCAGCAACCTTTAGGTTACTGGCACAACGCTCTTAACCACTAAGCTACCTGCCGCCTTGTGCGGGCGGCTATCGGCGGTCGTCGTCACCGGCTTTCTAGCTGCCACCGATCTACGTTTCTTTTTCTATTTGTTTTGTCTTGATTGTACACACCTGGTTCCCATCACGTTATGATTATTATTTCCCTATATAACCCTCTGCTTCCCTCATGGTTTTGTGCGTGATTGTTCTTTGTTTGGTGTTGTATACTGCTGTGAGCTGTTATGTTTCCCTGCGTGGAAATTAGATTTGTTGTTTTTCAGAGTAAAGTTCGTTATTTACTCAGTTCTGTGTCCTGCGCCTGACTCCGTCCTACCGCTGCACACTGACACCTGACATCAAATAAGCAAAGAGAAACGACAGTCCATCATTACTTTAAGACATGAAGGTCAGTCAATACGGAACATTTCAAGAACTTTGAAAGTTTCTTCTGCTGCAGAGGATAAGTTCATTAGAGTTACCAGCCTCAGAAATTGCAGCCCAAATAAATGCTTCACAGAGTTCAAGTCACAGACACATCTCAACATCAGCTGTTCAGAGGGGACTGTGTGAATCAGGCCTTCATGGTCGAATTGCTGCAAAGAAACCACTACTAAAGGACACCAATAAGAAGAAGAGACTCTGTCTCTTTGTGAGAAGCGGTGTGGGTGAACGGATGATCTCCGCATGTTTAGTTCCCACCGTAAAGCATGGAGGAGGAGGTGTTATGGTGTGGGGGTGCTTTGCTGGTGACACTGTCTGTGATTTATTTAGAATTTAACCATACTTAACCAGCATGGCTACCACAGCATTCTGCAGCGTCACGCCATCCCATCTGGTTTAGGCTTAGTGGCACTATCATTTGTTTTTTAACAGGACAATGACTCAACACACCTCTATTTGACCAAGAAGGAGAGTGATTGAGTGCTGCATCAGATGACCTGGCCTCCACAATCACCCAATCTCAACCCAATTGAGATGGATTGGGATGAGTTGGATCGCAGAGTGAAGGAAAAGCAGCCAACAAGTGCTCAGCATATGTGGGAACTCCTTCAAGACTGTTGGAAAAGCATTCCAGATGAAGCTGGTTGAGAAAATGCCAAGAGTGTGCAAAGCTGTCATCAAGGCAAAGGGTGGCTATTTGAAGATTTTCAAAAATAAAATATATTTTGATTTGTTTAACACTTTTTTGGTTACTACATGATTCCATATGTGTTATTTCATAGTTTTGATGTCTTCACTATTATTCTACAATGTAAAAATAGTAAAAATAAAGAAAAACCCTTGAATGAGTAGGTGTGTCCAAACTTTTGACTGGTACTGTATATAAATGAATGAATGTATCATTATTAACAGTAGATAACATGTTTCTAAACACTCCTCAATTAATCCGTGTGTGTGTGTGTGTGTCCAGTGTGTGTGTGTCCAGTGTGTGTTTGTGTGTGTGTCCAGTGTGTGTGTGTGTGTGTTGTCCAATGAGTGTGTGTCCAGGTTGTGTGTCTAGTGTGTGTGTGTGTATAGTATGTGTGTCATGGGTGTGTGTGTGTGTCCAGTGTGTGTCCAGTGTATGTGTGTTCATTGAGTGATACAGGAATACTGACCTCAGAGTCTCCAGTTTACAGTGGGGATTCCCCAGTCCAGCAGAGAGCAGCTTCACTCCTGAATCCTTCAGGTCATTGTTACTCAGATCCAGCTCTCTCAGGTGTGAGAGGTTTGACTTCAGAGCTGAGACCAGAGAAGCACAGCCTTTCTCTGTGACTAGACAGCCTGACAGCCTGACAGAGAGATCATCATGATTTCACAAACACACTGTTAATTTAACACCAGTAGTGTAGAAGGACAATGGCAGATGCATTTGGTTTATTCTCTTAAACAACATATAGATTCATCTTCCGTCTCCTAGAATTGTATGGTCATATTGTTATACTAATATGAACATCAATGCAGTGATTCAATATATTTTTCTCTAAACTGATGATTAGTACTTAAATATACTTGTATTTACTCACAGAGCAGCTCTGGAGGCTTTGACCACTGGCAGCAGCCTCAGAAGACCTTCCTCTGATCTGGAGTATTTCTTCAGGTCAAACACTTCCAGCTCCTTTTCTGAAGTCAGCAACACAAAGACCAGAGCTGACCACTGTGCAGGTGACAGTTTGTCTTCTGAGAGACTTCCTGAGCTCAGGTAGCTTTGGATCTCCTCCACTAGAGAATGGTCATTCAGTTCATTCAGACAGTGGAACAGATTGATGCACCTCTCTGGAGAGGGATTCTCCCTGATCTTCTCCTTGATGTACTTGACTGTTTCTTCATGGCTCTGTGAGCTGCTTCTTGTCTTTGTCAGTAGACCTCGTAAGTGCTTCTGATTGGACTCCAGTGAGAGGCCCAGAAGGAAGCGGAGGAAAAGGTCCAGGTTTCCTGTCTCACTTTGTAAGGCTTTATCCACAGCACTCTTGTAGACAGTAACTTCAGTAACTTGCGGTTCGGCCATTAGATTCTCATTGTTGTTGATGAATGAGAGGAACACATATACAGCAGCCAGAAACTCCTGAATGCTCAGATGCACGAAGCAGTACACCTTGTCCTGGTACAGCCCACGTTCCTCTTTAAAGAACTGTGTGCACAATCCTGAGTACACTGATGCTTTATTGACATCAATGCCAGCCTCTTTCAGCTCTTCTTCATAGAAAATCAGATTGCCATTCACAAGCTGTTGAAAAGCCAGTTTTCCCAGTGACAGAATGCTCTCTTTATTCCAGTGTGGACCTGTCTCTTCTTTCCCAAGATACTTTTCATTCTTCTGTTTGGTATGAAACTCCACAAGGTGTGAGTACATCTCAGTCAGAGTCTTGGGCATCTCTTCTCTCTTATGTTTCAGCATTGGTTCAAGGACTGTTGCAGAAATCCAACAGAAGACTGGAATATGGCACATGATGTGGAGGCTCCTTGATGTCTTTATAAGTGAGATGATTCTACTGGCCAGGTCCTCATCACTGAATCTCTTCCTGAAGTACTCCTCCTTCTGTGGGTCATTGAACCCTCGTACCTCTGTCACCTGGTCAACACACCCTGAAGGGATCTTATTGGCTGCTGCAGGTCGGGTAGTTATCCAGAGGAGAGCAGAGGGAAGCAGATTTCCCTTGATGAGATTTGTCAGCAGAACATCCACTGAGGTTGACTCTGTGACGTCACAACACATCTTGTTCTTCTGGAAGTCTAGGGGCAGTCGGCACTCATCCAGGCCATCAAAGATGAACAGAACTTTGTACTTGTCATAGTTGGAGAATCTTGATTCTTTGGTTTCCATTGAGAAGTGATTGAGAAGTTTAATCAAAGTGTGTCTTTCCCCGTTCATCAAATTCAGCTCCCGAAAAGGGAATGAAAATACAAATTGGACATCCTGATTTGCTTTTCCTTCAGCCCAGTCCAGAATGAACTTCTGCACAGAGACTGTTTTTCCAATGCCAGCGACTCCCTTTGTCAGCACAGTTCTGATAAGTTTGTCTTGTCCAGTTAAGGGTTTGAAGATGTCGTTACATTTGATTGCAGTCTCTGGTCTTGCTTGTTTCCTGGTTGTTGTCTCAATCTGTCTCAGCTCATGTTCATTATTGACCTCTCCTGTTCCACCCTCTGTGATGTAGAGCTCTGTGTAGATCTTATTGAGAAGTGTTGGCTTTCCTTGTTTAGCGATCCCCTCAAATACACATTGAAACTTCTTCTTTAGATTAGATTTGAGTTCACGTTGAAGAATCACAGCACGCTCATCTGAATCTAGAAACAACACAGAGGATATTAATATTACATCTGTTTTAATGCCTACAGTATTGTAAGACTGTCTTATAAAGTTTAAATTAAAATCATTTATTCTCTTGTCTGTATAAATCTGTAAATGTTTTCATAATGCATTACACACTGGTGTGACTGATTTATATCATTATTGGTATTACTGATGGCATTAATAATGTTGTCTCTCTCTCTCTCTTCTCTCTCTCTCTCTCTCTCTCTCTCTCTCTCTCTCTCTCTCTCCTCTTCTCTCTGTCTAAATTAATCACCACAACACATCCCTGCTGCTACTTGATGAGGTCACTAGGTGTTGTGTTAAGGCTGCTACAATATCATTTAGTTAAACAGCTACTTTAGCTGTACTTTAGCTACAGCTTTTAAATGTTCTAAAACAGCATTCAACATGAGGCAGACAGCTCTTACTTATCTCCAGTGTGTCAGCAAGCTCCTTCTGGTTCATTTTCCTCAGGACGTGCAGTGTGATCTTCAGAGCCCCCTCTCTGGCACTGCTCTCCTGCTTCTCATATTCAGCATCCACCACTTCCTTATCCTGCTTCTGACTCTCAAAGCCTTCTGGGAGTTCCGGACTAAGAATCCTCTTGAACCTCTTCAGCTCGTTCTTCACAAATGTCATAATATTCTCTTCAAGCAACTGAAATAAATCAAGTAAATCAGTTAAGCAAGAGACAAAATGCTTTCTCATTAACACATGAATGAATGATTGACAGATCAACTTTACTTGAGGTAAACAAAAACAAATGTACATAACAGGACCACATACACTGAATATGGAGGCCAGGTCTGTTTGATGACTCTGGGAAGACTGACCACTGAGAATCTCTGACTCTGATCTCTCCTGTTGGTTTCTGTGGACAAAACATGAGATTACATTTCCTCATCCAGGGAGTGCACATACACACACACACACACACACACAGGAAGGGAATGTTGTGTTAGTTTAATATTGTTTCAGGACTATGAAAATGGAAAAAAGGATTAGCCTATGGATTATGAAAACAACAAAAATAAATGGTAAAATGGGAGAGGAGAAATGACTAGAGACAGTGTTGTTTAACTCACTGACCATGACCCATGAGTTCTTCTTACCTTCGTTCAGTAGGAAAGGCTCCCTCTCTCAAGGATATAGGTTGACGCATAGACCGGTCACTCTTCATGGACACACAGCTGGGTACAGGGGAGGCTGGTCTCTCCTGCTTGATTGGACTTCAACACAACAGAGACAAACATTACATCTCTCATCTACTCTGAGCTCAGATGGGGAAACATATGAAGAGTTTCATTCTAAAACACAATTTTCAGAAATGTTGGTGAATTAGCTTCTATTGTTTAAAGAAATTATGAAAGAGATTGGTGTGTTTTTTCACTATCTAATCATGGTATGGGGTTGTTCAATGACAGACATGTATTTGTTTAAAATCCATCACTTGATGGTTTCATTTCAGAGACAAATAATGTGTTTCTTTTGTAAAATGCTATATATCTGCCTCACTCTCAGAGAAATCAGAAGTATTGCTAGGTTTTACAGAGTAATAAATGTAACAAATAACTACATTTGTAATAAAGTACTGTACACATGTACAACATTCAATACAGTAATATGAGATCTGTATGTAAAACATTTACATTTGACATTTTAGTCATTTAGCAGATGTTCTTATCCAGGACTGGTTTCCCAAAAGCATCTTAAGGCTAAGTTCATTGTTAGAATCTTCCTATTAGCATCATAGATGCTTTTTAGCCCTTCCGCATGACTTTATACACAGAAGATCTCTAGTAAACATAGAATCACATGGTTTATCCGTCTCTTTGTGACCGCAGATAAATTCAGAACAAAGTTGAGTACAAATACAAAGTTGACAATGTCTTTGTAATTGATTCAAACAAGGGACGTATACAAATTTGTTTCAAATGAAAACCGAGATGACTGCATTAAAATATAAACAGCAGGCTATAGGCCTATTTCAATCATATTGGAATATTCCATGTTCAATATATTTAGTTTTATTTTGCTACTTGTAGGCTACTGTCTGTAATTTGTCTCAATATATTTCATGATGTGTAGCCTAACATGTGAACAATGATGTGCCAAATCTGTGATTTAGAATAAGCCGCCTCAATATTTGCAGCTGTAGGTGGTAATATCTCTCTAGGAGCTGATCTGTCATCAGTATTGGGAACTAATTATAATGTTAAGGAAAGATTTTAATGGAGAAAACTGATCTGAGAGCAGCGGTCCCCTTCTTTTGATCCTATCAGTATCGATACATGCTCCACCGGACGTGATACCTTGTCATTCTGCTGATCCAGTTTCTGCTATGGAACTCTGACCTGTTCACCAGACGTGCGACCTTGTCCCGAACCTGCTGTTTCGACCCTCTCTCTCTCTCTCTCTCCCTCTCCTTATCTCTCTCTACAACACCTGCTGTCTCGACCTCTGAATGCTTGGCTATGAAAAGCCAACTGACATTTACTCCTGAGGTGCTGACGTGTTGCACCCTCTATAACAGCAGTGATTATTATTTGACGCTGCTGGTCATGAACATTTGAAAATCTTGAAGAACGATCTGGCCTTAATGGCCATTTCCTCTTATAACCTCCCCCGGCACAGCCAGAAGAGGACTGGCCTCCCCTCAGAGCCTGGTTCCTCTCTAGGTTTCTTCCTAGGTTCCTGTCTTTCTAGGGAGTTTTTCCTAGCCACCGTGCTTCTACATCTGCATTGCTTGCTCTTTGGGGTTTTAGACTGGGTTTCTATATAAGCACTTCATGAGAACTGCTGATGTAAAAAATGTATTCTGGGAACGAATATGAAGCAGACCAGGCCAGGGTTTGGGGATTGAGAAGTCAATGAGAGGTAAAAATGACTTCCTTAGTTGTTAATTTTGAAAATGTTCTGTCTTAAGTAGTTTAACAAACTGACACATTTTCATGTTAGTCAAAAACAACTTTATATGGAAGGAGTGCCTTTGATTTGACGGCCTGCAGTTCAACACAAGACGACCATTAGACCCAATGACTTATTTCTGCGCATGAGCTTCAAATCAAATCAAATTGTATTTCTCACATGCGCCGAATACAACAGTGGTACACTTTACCGTGAAATGCTTACTTGCGAGCCCTAACAAAATAACAGTAATGAGTAAAGGAGTACCGAGTCAATGTGCAGGGGTACCATGTAGTTGAGGTAGTATGTAGGTAGGGGTGAAAGTGACTAGGCAATCAGGATATAGATTACATCTCCTTATCCAGGGAGTGCACACACACTCACTGACACACACACACACACCACACGCACACACACTCACACACAGCGAATGTTGTGTTAGTTTAATATCGTTTTAGGACTATGATAATGGAAAAAAGGATTAGCCTATGGATTATGAAAACAACAAAAATAAATTGTTAACATATAGACTAATATGTTATTAAATTGTGTTCTTACACTGGTACAGTCATGCCCTATGAGAGATGTACAACTGCGCATGTGCGAAAATAAAGTAAGGGCATTCTGGTTAAAACACCAACGATGAACATGTGTGTTTATTCCGCCGTTAAGTAAGCCGGTATTCCTGTCCTGAAGATGACAGCACCAACAGAAATGGGAAAATGGGAGAGGAGAAATTATTAAAGACAGTGTTGTTTAACTCACTGACCATGACCCATGAGTTCTTCTTACCTTTGTTCACTAGAAAAGTATCCCTCTCTAAAGGATATAGGAAAGTCCATAGACCAGTCACTCTTCATGGACACACAGCTGGGTACAGGGGAGGCTGGTCTCTCCTGCTTGATTGGGCTTCAACACAACAGAGACAAACATTACATCTCTCATCTACTCTGAGCTCAGATGGAGAAACAAGAGTTTCATTCCAAAACGCTATATATCCATTTTCAGAAATGTTCGTAAATTAGCTTTTACTGTTTAAAGAAATTATGAAAGAGATTGGTGTGTTTTTTCACTATCTAATCATGGCATGGGGTTGTTCAATGACAGACATGTGTTTGTTTAAAATCTATCACTTGATGGTTTCATTTCAGAGAGACAAATAATCATGTTTTTTGCAAAATGCTATATATCTGCCTCACTCTCAGAGAAATAAGTAGTACTGCTAGGTTTTACATATATATTATTACTATATGCCTCACTCTCAGAGAAATAAGTAGCACTGCTAGGTTTTACAAAGTCAAATGTGACCGACCGGCTCGATTCGATCTTATGTAGCAAAATTTGAAATTGTGTTTTTTACATTGGATAAAAGTAGAGACTCAGCTAGAAAAAGGTATATCATACACTACAGTTGAGGAACAATGGGAAAGTTATTCTGCTTTGAAAGATGATAAACTTGTAACCTCACTTTTGAGAAAATGGTCTTTGAATGTTTTGGTTCACCTACTGGAGAGCTCTTCTTTATCTACAGTGGTGTTACTTTGGTAGATAATGTCACCCATCTAAATAAATAGTTATATATATAAATAAACTAAATGTATGGTGTTTTTGGTTTATGTCAGTTTCATTGTTTGTTATGCTATAAATGGTTATTTTATGGTTGTAAGTGGTAAAATTAACTAGAAAATGTCATATTTTGCAATTCTGAGTAATTACTACTTTAGTAATGATATACTTTATTCAGTACTACTGCAGTTACTAAATAATTCCAATAGATGGCAGCATAAGACCACGAATGACATTTCAGAAGCTCAGTTTAGTTTTCTCCCTGGATACACCACCACTCCCCCTCACAGGAAAACTCCTGCACACGCTTTTTAATGTCCCTTTCCACACTGCTAACGCAAGAGGAGCGACTGAAAAAGAATTTAACAGATTACTGTGAAATAATATAATGATGATTCATGTTTATTATTAGCTGTTTTTATGCTCATGTTTTGAAATCATACTTCATTACTATAACGATTATCAATAAGCCTGAACATTAATTTATTCACCTCTGGTTGAGAAAAACGTATTTTCCTAGTACATTCATTGTCAGATTCATCAACCAGTAGCAAGCACTCTGCCTTCTAGCACAAGCGAGGGGCATGTTGAGGTACATTTGCTAACCGCAAGGGTTGCATGATGTAATTTATTGGTGGGCTGGAAGACGCACTCTTGTCTTATCTATTCCGAGGTTGTTTAATCGATATATTAGTTATTTTAAAATGCATGTATACTAGGGTTGAGGTTGGAGCATCTGACTAGTGATTATTTACCAGGGGTTCAACACCTGCTATAGGCACTATTTAACTGCTCTTCCAAAAGCATCACAGGCCTAATACGAGATATATAGCTAACTAAAGTAATGAGTGACCATTTTAGAAAATCATGGGAAACATAGTATTTGGTTGCATGCTATTTTATGTCAATCATATTGCTGCTTGTAGCCTATAACTGATGATTTGTGGTCTTATGCTTCCATCTATTGGAAATATTTAGCTATTAAAAGTTATTAATTCACGTACAGTACAGACGTTGGTGAGGCAGCTGAGAAATAAAGTGTATTAGATCAGTCTCAAACCTGCCCCACGCCAATTGCTGGACTTTCACACAGAGTTTATTAGGTCACCCAATTCAAACCACATTTGAAAAATAAAACAAATGTGTCTTATTTATCAAGTGCTCTGTCTTGCTATTATACATATAATAAAATAACAACAAAATAATTAAAACACTATTTAATACTATAATTATATATTTTTTAAGATAATATTATTACTAAAATAGTTTCTAAAAGTGTTCTAGGCTACCCTACCCTAGAATTAGGGGTTAGGGTTACGGCTAAAATAGGTTATAAGTAGGGTAAGAGATTCTGTATAGCACTTTGTGACATCTGCTGGTGTAAAAAGGGCTTTATAAATACATTTGATTGATTGTTAGGTTTAGGGTTTTTATGGCAAAAAACAGTATGGGTTTATAGCACTCTTGCGCCTCCCTTTGGCCATCTGTGGATACTACATAACTAATTCATGACATTTTTTACATTTACATTTTACATATTTAGCAGATGCTCTTATCCAGAGCGACTTACAGTTAGTGAGTGCATACATTTTCATACTGGCCCCCCGTGGGAAACGAACCCACAACCCTGGCGTTGCAAGCGCCATGCTGTACCAACTGAGCTATATGACACTTGCTAGGCTCATAATCTGAGGTAGCAACTGTGTCAGATCTACAAATCCATTAGCTAGACCACCCAATTAGACAACAATCACCCCATTATACCCATTTGGTTTGCAACTCAGTGAACCTGCGCAGCATTCGCTCAATTTGATGCCTATGAACGAAGATTTCGATGCATATCAAATTACCCAGCAGGCATTTAGAAACAACAAGTCATCAGAAAAATTGTTATTTCTTAATAAAAAAATGTATTCTGGCTGTTTAAATCTGCCACATCTTGAAAAAGAGGACAGGGACATGCGTTTTGTTTAGATTGTACACTTTTTTCTTAAAACAAATATGTTTAACCATGACCAGAAAATGTTTAATGTTTGATGGCTTTGCGCCAGACAACACCTCTTAGACTGTGGCTCACCACAACATGTACTCAGGTGAACATTGAGCGCGCTCACCAAGTAACCGTAACCTTGTTAATAATAAGTTGCCTGAGGTAAACCTACAGTAGAACTAATAGGAGCTGGCAGGGTGAAAAATGCCCAAACATGAGGCCTGTTGTTTCGCGATTACTTCATAACCAGGGACAGAAGGTAATATTATGAAACTGGGCTCCATGGCGGATGCAATGAACTAATTTTATCAGAAATAAAGGTTGTAAAAAATGTAACTTGAGGCGCCCCGAAAATAATATTCAAAAAGTTCAGTCCTTGGACACAGAGGGGTTAAACACTAAAGTTACCGTCCATCTAGTGAAGAGAGGAGAACCGGACAGAGGCCAGCATCCGTCAACCAGAGAGGGAGAAGCCCTCCACGGTATTTAACAGGTGGAAGAAACAACCCGGGAGCTCCATCGGTCCACAAGAAAAGCAGGCAGCCGGTGATGATGTAGTGGTAGCTAGGATAACTAGGATGCTGCTGGTAGAGTAGCTAGCTTAGCTAGCTGTACCGACTAGCTTGGCTAGCTAGCAGGTCGTTCGTCTGTCCCTCGAGGATGATGACGAATCCGGTGAACCACAAGATGAAACAAGGATAGCGAGTGAAAAGGATCTGGCTACACTCATACTGTCACTGACCATTACGCAAAAAAGCTAATTGAACAATAAACTTCGGCGTCTCAACACTGTAACGAACTCTGTCGTTGTTCCCCAACATTACCTCAGCCCACTCAGCGCGTAACTGGACAATATGCTTGGCGCCAAACCGTACGTGGACGCTGGCAGTTCTGGACGTGGACGCGGACAGTTCCAGAACGCGGACATGAGCAGTGCAACACAATTACAGTTACAATTAAATAACATTTACATTTTAATCACTTAGCAGACGCTCTTATCCAGAGCGACTTACAGTTAGTGAGTGCATACATAACCCAGTCTTTATACTGGCTTACATTAGTAATATTCATTTATTTATTTTTATATGTAAAACAAATATTCAAAGTTTTTTTAATAACAAAGTGTCTCAGAGTAGAACATTGGTCGTATAAGTGCTGAGAAGAAAGACATTTTACACTTATGGGTATAAATTAAAGCTATGCATGAAGCCTCTAGTCCCACCTAGTCGGTAGATATTTAGGACACCTCATGAGCTGTCCTAACCAGTTAAGAGTTAACAGCAGGTGTCTTGATAATACTATATAATAATGCAGTGAGTCAGTGGTTCCTGCGCCACATGTAATTGCTTTGGAGTAGTTAAAATAATGTTTCTATATTTCTATATGATCAATCCATAAATAATATAGACCTACATGCAACAGTTTCTCTTCAGCTTTTGACAATGATTTCTGTATAATAAATGTTGGTGATTCAATAGCCTAGTTAATCATTACATGTCTTTTAACACACTATCTATGTTTTGCTCAGTCTGGCAGTTACCCAGAACTATCAGAGGCTCTCTCTTGTGGCTGCTGCTGATGACAACTGAATGTATGTTATCATAATAATGATGTCTGCATAACATTTTGTCTTCATTTTGGCAGATTAACTCATGCTTATTTCTGAATATTAACTCAGGTTTTCGCCCAGCGGCAAATGAGTTGGAGCTGTGGCAGGCGTTGGACCTGTGGCCGAAAAGTGTCCAGTTTGAATTCCAGGCCGGGCGCTGGAAAGAACGGACAGATCTGACCCCTGGAGGGCTGCTGGGTCCACGTCCTCAAAACAATCACCTTTCGTTGGGCCCTTGAGCAAGGCCCTTAACCCCACAACATGCTCTCCATCCAGGGGCGCTGCACTGCAGCTTGAACCTGTGCTGGTCTCAACTGTATGTGTGAGGTCTGCTGTTTGGGGGGGTTAAGAATGCAGCAGAAAATACATTTTTGTTGTTTGCTGGAACTAATGGACAAAGTTGTACTGTATTGTAATGTATTGTATTGTAAAGAAGTCAGCCAGAGTTGGGCCATCGTTCGAACAAAGAGATGCCTCCCTGGCCACCAGTGTGTTTGAATATTGAATAACGAAGATAAATTCTACCCCCCATACCAGTGGCGGCTCCTGAAAAAATTCTCAGGGGGGGCAATTTTTCTGATGATTTAGGTGACCTACACACATTTAAAAAAAGATATGTCCAGCAACAACATGAAGACAGGGGCAGCATATAAGTCAATACCAGAAGCATTTATTGACTGATCTCAAAAGTGTTGGCTTACCAGGGTTGGTGGAGCCCTCAGTTTCATCTTTGCCTCGCAAAGCTAACTCAAACACTCCGCAAAACTTCACACACTGGATTAGCCGGCTGAGGATGTGGCGGTTCTTGCTAATGTCGTAGTAAATATATTTGTTATAGTGAATATGGAATATGATATGTTGAGTAAAATGTTGTGCTAAGATCTATTTAGGTCAGGAGCTGGTTATAAGTTCTGTTCCTATCCAATAACAATGGACAAAAGGGTCCTATCTTGTCAGCCTTGTCAGCAGGTGGCCAAGGACAACACCCACGCCATAGGCCTCTCAGTTCTTCCAACTCACGAGTTCTTGCTCTGAGGACACACACACACACACAAACACACACACACACACATCATCACTGTTAAACACACACACACACACACACACACACACACACACACATCATCACTGTTAAACACACACACACACACACACACACACACACAAATATCCCCTCTCTTAGGCTGAACATTTGAAGACAGAGAACCCGACTCAGAGCCAATGCAACAGTGACAGTAGCCTGGAGGGGACCTCGCCCAACTCATCAGGACCAATCAGAAGATCAGAACTACTAGATTCAACCTACTTCATTTATTGCATAAAATGTCTGCACACAATGTTTCGGGGCTCTCTTCAGATAATAATAATAAGCCATTTAGCAGACGCTTTTATCCAAAGCGACTTAAAGTCATGCGTGCATACATTTTTGTGTATGGGTGGTCCCGGGGATCGAACCCACTACCTTGGCGTTACAAGCGCAGTGCTCTACCAGCTGAGCTACAGAAAGTGGATACTCATGGATGCGCATCGCAATTGTAAAATGTCAACACAATTGGAGACACCACGTCATTTTTGGAGACATGTTATTGACAGTAAACTATTGTAGATGCGACTGCTAACTAAATAAAACATTTTAGCTGGCTAGCTAATCATCTTAGCTAAATGTGGGGCAAACAATTCAGTTATTTACCGTTAATTTGAGGGATTGGGGTGAAAGAAATCGAGTTACATAGTGATACTTTACGATATACTGTATTGACAATATCGCAATATTTTAGCGCTAGTTGGCTGTACCTGCACCAAAACACCATTATTGTTCCTTCATAGCTTGTTCTCAATCTTTTCACATTGGGAGCCAATTTGTTTTCAGCACTTTTATTTCCATGACTGATCAGAACTCGTTCTCATGGCTTTCTGATCCCTCTGCAACAGACATATGGTGCGCAATAAAATCACAGTATCGAATCGCAATACGTATAGAATCATGAGACTCGCAATGCATATATCTTATCGTGAGGTCCCTGGCAATTCCCAGCCCAAGTTCATTTGCCACAACAAATCTCTTCGCTAGCAAACGCGATGTCTTCTCCAAAACGGCAATGTGTCTCCAGCAATGTTTACTTTTTTGACGTTCTATGGCATCTCCACTTTCCAAGCATATATGACCACATGTAATATTTTGGTAAGTGATGCAAATAGTGAACTATGTAGGGCCAGGATGTAAAATATATGTAGCTGCAGCAATTTCTCTTATCTGATATGGTAAGTAATGGGGCTTAATTTATAGCTCCCTAAGAGTTTGACGAACGGGTCCGTGCACGCGATTCCAGATATCTTTACCTCTGAATAAACTGCCTTTATTATACCATATCCACCCTGTCCAAAGTCTCTACTTGGTCTCAGTTCTCCGGTAAACTTGTGATTATCAACACTAACCTCATCGTTGTGGCGGCTAACAGCTAGCCTGTATCCCTCATCCAGTTGAGTGGCAATGTCTTTTTTCGTTCGTACCAATTTTTGGAAAATCCTCGGGTGTAGGACTTTCCGCCTTTAGTAGAAACCTGTTGAATTATTAAATTTGGTCTGGGAAGTCCTAATTGTTTCGTTGCCAATTTATCTTCATTTCTTCGCCGACAAAAAGGAACTTCTTTCAAAGACACAATCCGCTCTTTTCTTAGTTACGTTCATGGTTACGTTACGTATGACGAAAGCGCGTAAGTGCAAGCCCTCAGACACCCATAGAGATTGTATTGAAAGCTCTGAAATTTGAAAAAAAATGATTTTACATTAGAGGCTATGAGAGACTTCTGGGCGATTTTCAACCTGACTGAAATCGCCCCAAAAGGGGGGGGAGCCATTTGAAGCACGACTTTAGCCTGATTCGACATTTAGTGGCAGTGTGGCACTGTGGCAGATCAGACGTATAGATTACAACACTGATAACTACTGTTGCCGTGATATAATTGATTAGAAAAAAAATCCCTTCCTTTTCCCGTTTGGCAGTGCGTCGCCCATATCGCCCTATTGAACAGGCCGCCCCTGCCCCATACAATACTTTTATACACAGTAATTACTTTTTTATATATATAATAATAATAATTAATTATACACATTACATTTTGGATAGATAGTACTCAGACATCTATAGTGTTTACAGTAATGACTATTACCGATCATGATCTTTTTTAATCCCACCCCTCTGCTACTCTCAGCCCCGCCCACCTATCTCCGTAGAACATCCTCTTTTGATTTCCACCTGCCATATTTTTTTCAGCTGCGCTGTGATTTCTTACATACATGTTTAACCTTTCTAGTCGCATAGTATCCACAGATCAATATTTTTCATAAGAGTATTGTTCTATTGTTGATTGACTGACTATGGCTTTCCAAACCCCCAGCACTGCTATTTCTAAGGATAATTTTTAATGAATATTGGGATTTTTCAAACATTCCTATTTTCCTATAAATTATATTCTTAGCTAAAAATATTCCTATTTAATAGTAGTAGCCATAATTCATAAATGACACCATGCAGGGTTCTATATGGAACCATTTTGGTTCAGGGAAGAAGAACCTCTAGAGTTCTGATTAAAGAACCCTATAAAAGGTTTCTATATAGAACTTTAGTGGTTCCATATATTAAGCAAGCGATAGAACCCTTGTTGTTTAAAACAGGAGTGAAGAGTGTGTTGATTTGATGGTAGTATTGTCAAAATTCCGCTTGTAACAACGATCAGAATTAGTAAAAACAATAAGGTTCTGCATGACAACATATTAGACAATAACTAAGAGTAGGCTAAATGATTGTGTCATGCAAAACTTCTATAGATGTGTGTGTATGCTGGTAAAGATGTGTGTGTATGCTGGTAAAGATGTGTCTGTGTGTGTGTGTGTGTGTGTGTCTGTGTGTGTGTGTGTGTGTGTGTGTGTGTGTGCTGGTGAGACAACCACATATCACAGTCAAATATACAGGATACAAACATTTCATTCCAGCTATATAGCGTTTTGCTTAACAAAAATTAATACGCAAAAATCTATTAATTAAAATCTTAGAACAACAATATTTTACACGCACATGAAGGTACCCATAAGCAATCATTTCTGATGTAAAATAACAAATGTGAAAAAATTGTGGATATTACGTTTTAGAAATAAACTCCTTATAAATTCTTAAACAACATTGTCATCTCACCTCTTAGCTTTGGTGTCATGTCCCCCAGAGAGACTTGTTTTAGAGGCAGGGACCCCCTCCTCTCTCTCCCCAGAGAGACTCATTTTAGAGGCAGAGCCCCCCTCCTCTCTCTCCCCAGAGAGACTCATTTTAGAGCACTGACCCCTAAACAGAGATCCAACAGTTTGGTTGTGGTTAACACAGTGACAACTAATTATTGAAGGTCAATTGTTCTATTTTATTCATTATCTCTTAGAAATAAAACATTTACTAACAGACACGTCCAAACAGTCAGGTGATTTAATGCAATCACATCAACACGTAGTTTAGTGAGCAGGTAGCTTAGTGGGTAAGAGCGTTGTGCCAGTAACCGAAAGGTTGCTGGTTCTAATCCCCGAGCCGACTAAGTGAAAAATCTGTCGATGTGCCCTTAAGCAAGGCACTTAACCCTAATTGCTCATGTAAGTCGCTCTGGATAAGAGCGTCTACTAAAATGTAAATGTCATGACTGATATTGTTAACATTTTCTCCATATAGTGGAACTAATAATAATAATAGTAATAATAATAATAATGGGGGATTGATGGAAGTTACAATCTATCTGAAATATTAAAGCTGATCTAAAACTAAAATAAAATAAAAATGATAATACTGTCTCACTTTCTCTTGTAATAATTCCACTCATTCTAGTGTGTTGCTTTGTTCAACAGGTCTGCTATAATTATGATATTATTTAATTTAATTCATAATATCAATGTTAAGAAAAGTACGTTCAGGTTTCATACCAAATTACACAGGAAGCAGGAGCTCATTGTAATTTAGAAAACAACAAATGTTCTGATATTCTGAAAGATGATTTAGAACTATGATACATTAACATTTTTACAAATTGTAAAATAACCACGATATACGAATCCTATAATACGAGATATGAACAATATGTTTTTGAATTTGACTTGCCTACGCCCAGTTAGCGCCATTTTGTATGATTGAACTGTCACGTACCTGTCCCAGGTGAAATGGACTGTTAGATCTGAGTGTTTTACTGTCATTCTCTATACTATAATAACACCATATATTTAATTTCCCTACACACTTTACAATAATCCCTTGGAAGATTCTTACCTTGTAGCCTGTATTCACAACCAGAACATGTCAAGTCATTGAGATATTTTCCATTGTGCTGAGAGAGCACCTTCCTGATGACAAGTGAATCTGTATCTCTGTTCTAGGTACAGTTGATCTTTGGATGCAATAATATCTGGTCAAAGTCTAGTGACTCAACACCATAGTATAGCATAAACATAACAGTAGTTTAACCTTTGGCCAGTAAAGACCATGGCATACTATAATATGTAGAATCATTATGATGGATCCAGTATCAACATATCTCTAACTTTGAACCATACAGTGGGGTCCCAAATTATTGACACCATTGATAAAGATGAGCAAAAATGACTGTATAAAATAAATAATTCAAATACTGAGCTATATTGTATGCTCAAAAATATGGTAAATTAAGTGATTTTATACTAATACATTTGCTCAGATAATGATTTTGTTTAACAAGTAATACTTGTTTTCTCAAAAAAGTAGCGGTCAAAATTGACACCCCGTTCAATTCTTCCCTTGTGAGAACACATTGGGAGTTATATTAGACCATTCCTACATACAGAATCCTTCCAAATGACCAACTACAGGAAGGTAAAGGTACAACTAAACACACAATAAAGAAACAAATCTCCCTAACTGACGGGAGGCTTGAATCTTAGTCATTTACCCACCGGCCTCTTACTACTATCCCAATGTATACATTCTACCAACATCATACATAAATAATCCCTGGTAGGATCCTTACTACTATCCCAATGTATACATTCTACCAACATCATACATGAATAATCCCTGGTAGGATCCTTACTACTATCCCAATGTATACATTCTACCAACATCATACATAAATAATCCCTGGTAGGATCCTTACCACTGTCCCAATGTATACATTCTACCAACATCATACATAAATAATCCCTGGTAGGATCCTTACTACTATCCCAATGTATACTTTCTACCAACATCATACATAAATAATCCCTGGTAGGATCCTTACTACTATCCCAATGTATACATTCTACCAACATCATACATAAATAATCCCTGGTAGGATCCTTACTACTATCCCAATGAATACTTTCTACCAACATCATACATAAATAATCCCTGGTAGGATCCTTACTACTATCCCAATGTATACATTCTACCAACATCATACATAAATAATCCCTGGTAGGATCCTTACTACTATCCCAAAGTATACATTCTACCAACATCATACATAAATAATCCCTGGTAGGATCCTTACTACTATCCCCATTTCAACATTCTACCAACATCATACATAAATAATCCCTGGTAGGATCCTTACCTTGCAGCCTGAATAAAAATAAAAAATTAAAATAAAAAATCTGATTGGTCACATACACATATTTAGCAGATGTTATTGCGGGTGTAGCGAAATGCTCCAACAGTGCAGTAATATCTAACAATTCACAACAATACACATATATCTAAATGTCGGAGTGGCATTGACTAAAAACAGTAGAATAGAATACAGTATATACATATGAAATGAGTAACGGCGTATGTAAACATTATTAAAGTGACTAGTGTTCCATTATTAAAGTGACCAGTGATTCCATGTCTATGTATATAGGGCAGTAGCCTCTAAGGTGCAGGGTTGAGTAACCGGGTGGTAGCCGGCTAGTGATGGCTATTTAACAGTCTGATGGCCTTGAGATAGAAGCTGTTTTTCAGTCTCTCGGTCCCAGCTTTGATGCACCTGTACTGACCTCGCCTTCTGGATGATAGCAGGGTCAACAGGCTGTGTCTCAGGTGGTTGATGTCCTTGATGATCTTTTTGGCCTTCCTGTGACATTGGGTGCTGTAGGTGTCCTGGAGGGCAGGCAGTGTGCCCCCGGTGATGAGTTGGGTAGACCGCACCACCCTCTGGAGAGCCCTGCGGTTGTGGGTGGTGCAGTTGCCGTACCAGGTGGTGATACAGCCCAACAGGATGCTCTCAATTGTGCATCTGTAAAAGTTTGTGAGGGTTTTAGGTGCCAAGCCAAATTTCTTCAGCCTCGCTGTTGTGCCTTCTTCACCACACTGTCTGTGTGGGTGGACAATTTCAGATCGTCAGTGATGCGTACGCTGAGGAACTTGAAGCTTTCCACCTTCTCCACTGCGGTCCCATTGATGTGGATAGGGGGGTGCTCCCTCTGCTGTTTCCTGAAGTCCACGATCAGCTCCTTCGTTTTTTTGACGTTGAGGGAGAGGTTAATTTCCTGGCACTACTCCGCCAGGGCCCTCACCTCCTCCCTGTAGGCGGTCTCGTCATTGTTGGTAATCAAGCCTACTACTGTTGTGTCATCGGCAAACTTGATGATTGTGTTGGAGGCGTGTTTGGCCACGCAGTCATGGGTGAACAGGGAGTACAGGAGGGGGCTGAGCATGCTCCCTTGTGGGGATCAGCGAAGTGGAGGGTGTTGTTTCCTACCTTCACAACCTGCGGGCGGCCCGTCAGGAAGTCCAGGACCCAGTTGCACAGGACGGGGTTCAGACCCAGGGCCTCAAGCTTAATGATGAGCTTGGAGGGTACTATGGTGTTGAATGCTGAGCTATAGTCAATGAACAGCATTCTTACATAGGTATTCCTCTTGTCCAGATGGGATAGGGCAGTGTGCAGTGTGATGGAGATTGCATCGTCTGTGGACCTATTGGGGCGGTAAGCAAATTGAAGTGGGTCTAGGGTGTCAGGTAAGGTAGAGGTGATATGATCCTTGACTAGCCTCTCAAAGGACTTCATGATGACAGAAGTGAGTGTTGAAGCACCTTTGGCAGTGTTTACAGCCTCGGTTCTTCTTGGGTATGACGCTACAAGCTTGGCACACCTGTATTTAGGGAGTTTCTCCCATTCTTCTCTGCAGATCCTCTTAAGATCTGTCAGGTTGGATGGGGAGCGTCGCTGCACAGCTATTTTCAGGTCTCTCCAGAGATGTTCAATCGGGTTCAAGTCCGGGCTCTGGCTGGGCCACTAAAGGACATTCAGAGTCTTGTCCCGAAGCCACTCCTGTGTTTTCTTAGCTGTGTGCTTAGGGTCGTTATTCTGTTGGAAGTTAAACCTTCACCCCTGTCTGAGGTCCTGAGTGCGCTGGAGCAGGTTTTCATCAAGGATCTCTTTGTACTTTGCTCCTTTCATCTTTCCCTCGATCCTGACTAGTCTCCCAGTCCCTGCAGCTGAAAAACATCCCCACAGCATGATGCTGCCACCACCATGCTTCACCGTAGGGATGGTGCCAGGTTTCCTCCAGACGTGATGCTTGGCATTCAGGCCAAAGAGTTAAATCTTGGTTTCATCAGACCAGAGAATCATGTTGCTCATGGTCTGAGAGTCCTTTAGGTGCCTTTTGGCAAACTCCAAGCGGGCTGTCATGTCCCTTTTACTGAGGAGTGGCTTCCGTCTGGCCACTCTACCATAAAGGCCTGATTGGTGGAGTGCTGTAGAGATGGTTGGCCTTCTGGAAGGTTCTCCCATCTACACAGAGGAAGTCTGGAGCTCTGTCAGAGTGACCATTGGGTTCTTGGTCACCTCCCTGACCAAGCCCCTTCTCCCCCGATTGCTCTAGGAAGAGTGTTGGTGGTTCCAAACTTCTTCCATTTAAGAATGATGGAGGCCACTGTGTTCTTGGGGACCTTCAATGCTACAGAAATGTTTTGGTACCGTTCCACAGATCTGTGCCTCGACAAAATCCTGTTTCGGAGCTCTACGGACAATTTCTTCGACCTCATGGCTTGGTTTTTGCTCTGACATGCACTGTCAACTATGGGACCGTATATAGACCGGTGTGTGCCTTTCCAAATCATGTCCAATCAATTGAATTTACCACAGATGGACACCAAGTTGTAAAGACATCTCAAGGATGATCAATGGAAACAGGATGCACCTGAGCTCAATTTCAAGTCTCATAGCAAAGGGTCTGAATACTTATGTAAATAAGGTATTTCAGTTTTTTTATTTTTAACACATTTGCAACAAAAAACGAATGGGTGTAGATTGATGAAGAAAAATAAAACAATGTAATCCATTGTAGAATAAGGCTGTAACGTAACAACATGTGGAACAAGTCAAGGGGTTTGAATACTTTCCGAATGCACTGTATGTCTGTTATAAAAAGATGTTCTGCATTTTTTACACAACAATCAACTATTCCAGTTGTTCAGGCTCTGGTCTTGTCCCATCCTGATTACTGTCCGGTAATATGGTCGACCGCAGCAAAGAAAGACCTAGCAAAGCTGCAGCTGGCACAAAAGTAGTTTTATCACACCTGTTAGACTAGTGCCTAGTTGTGTGGTCGTGTGCGGCAAATTGCAGATGGTCCAGAACAGAGCAGCACGTATTGCACTTAGATGTACACGGTGAGCGAATGTCAGCGACATGCATGTCAATCTCTCCTAGCTCACTATTGGTCTTTGTGCGAGGTGTTGAAGGTACCGAACTGCCTGTTCTAGCAGTTTGGACACTCATCGGTACACAAGACATTGAACCAGAGGTCTCTTCACAGTCCCCAGGTCCAGAACAGAGGCTGGGAAACACAGTATTAAATAGAGCCATGACTACATGGAACTCTCCGCCACATCAGGTAACTCAAGCCAGCAATAAAACCAGATTCAAAAACCAGATAAATTTTTTTTTATAAAAAAAAGAGTACCCAGCTGTCAGAGACTCCAACCAGACCCAGAGAGTAGAGTCTCCAGTACCCAGCTGTCAGAGACTCCAACCAGACCCAGAGAGTAGAGTCTCCAGTACCCAGCTGTCAGAGACTCCAACCAGACCCAGAGAGTAGAGTCTCCAGTACCCAGCTGTCAGAGACTCCAACCAGACCCAGAGAGTAGAGTCTCCAGTACCCAGCTGTCAGAGACTCCAACCAGACCCAGAGAGTAGAGTCTCCAGTACCCAGCTGTCTCAGAGACTCCAACCAGACCCAGAGAGTAGAGTCTCCAGTACCCAGCTGTCAGAGACTCCAAGCAGACCCAGAGAGTAGAGTCTCCAGTACCCAGCTGTCAGAGACTCCAACCAGACCCAGAGAGTAGAGTCTCCAGTACCCAGCTGTCAGAGACTCCAACCAGACCCAGAGAGTAGAGTCTCCAGTACCCAGCTGTCTCAGAGACTCCAACCAGACCCAGAGAGTAGAGTCTCCAGTACCCAGCTGTCAGAGACTCCAAGCAGACCCAGAGAGTAGAGTATCCAGTACCCAGCTGTCAGAGACTCCAACCAGACCCAGAAAGTAGTCTCTAGTACCCAGCTGTCTCTATGAAGAGTGACTGGTCCATGGACAATCTCCACATTTTATCAGCAGAACGACGCCATTTGATCAAAGGTAATATTACTTTTATTGTTCAGAGGGTTTTGAGTTCACTTCCTGAACCGACCTGAAACAGGATACTTTTATCCTCATTGAAATGGGCATTGTGTTTTTCCCCTTTTGTGTAAAAAGCTAAATCCCTACTATAACTATGGCAGCGAGGACCAGGCATATTGAATTACTGTGTTGTTGTGTCTATACAGCTGAACAACTCTTTCCGTAATGGAGGACCAGATATACTGAATTACTGTGTTGTTGTGTCTCTACAGCTGAACAACTCTTTCCGTAATGGAGGACCAGATATACTGAATTACTGTGTTGTTGTGTCTATACAGCTGAACAACTCTTTCCATAATGGAGGACCAGATATACTGAATTACTGTGTTGTTGTGTCTATACAGCTGAACAACTCTTTCCATAATGGAGGACCAGATATACTGAATTACTGTGTTGTTGTGTCTATACAGCTGAACAACTCTTTCCATAATGGAGGACCAGATATACTGAATTACTGTGTTGTTGTGTCTATACAGCTGAACAACTCTTTCCATAATGGGGGACCAGATATACTGAATTACTGTGTTGATGTGTCTCTACAGCTGATCAACTCATTCCATAATGGGGGACCAGATATACTGAATTACTGTGTTGTTGTGTCTATACAGCTGAACAACTCTTTCCATAATGGAGGACCAGATATACTGAATTACTGTGTTGATGTGTCTATACAGCTGAACAACTCTTTCCATAATGGAGGACCAGATATACTGAATTACTGTGTTGATGTGTCTATACAGCTGAACAACTCTTTCCATAATGGAGGACCAGGCATACTGAATTACTGTGTTGATGTGTCTATACAGCTGAACAACTCTTTCCATAATGGAGGACCAGATATACTGAATTACTGTGTTGATGTGTCTCTACAGCTGATCAACTCTTTCCATAATGGAGGACCAGATATACTGAATTACTGTGTTGATGTGTCTCTACAGCTGAACAACTCTTTCCATAATGGAGGACCAGATATACTGAATTACTGTGTTGTTGAGTCTCTATAGCTGAACAACTCTTTCCATAATGGAGGACCAGATATACTGAATTACTGTGTTGTTGAGTCTCTATAGCTGAACAACTCTTTCCATAATGGAGGACCAGATATACTGAATTACTGTGTTGTTGAGTCTCTATAGCTGAACAACTCTTTCCATAATGGAGGACCAGATATACTGAATTACTGTGTTGTTGTGTCTCTATAGCTGAACAACTCTTTCCATAATGGAGGACCAGATATACTGAATTACTGTGTTGATGTGTCTATACAGCTGAACAACTCTTTCCATAATGGAGGACCAGATATACTGAATTACTGTGTTGATGTGTCTCTACAGCTGAACAACTCTTTCCATAATGGAGGACCAGATATACTGAATTACTGTGTTGTTGAGTCTCTATAGCTGAACAACTCTTTCCATAATGGAGGACCAGATATACTGAATTACTGTGTTGTTGAGTCTCTACAGCTGAACAACTCTTTCCATAATGGAGGTCCAGATATACTGAATTACTGTGTTGATGTGTCTCTACAGCTGAACAACTCTTTCCATAATGGAGGACCAGATATACTGAATTACTGTGTTGATGTGTCTCTACAGCTGAACAACTCTTTCCATAATGGAGGACCAGATATACTGAATTACTGTGTTGATGTGTCTATACAGCTGATCAACTCTTTCCATAATGGAGGACCAGGCATACTGAATTACTGTGTTGATGTGTCTATACAGCTGATCAACTCTTTCCATAATGGAGGACCAGATATACTGAATTACTGTGTTGATGTGTCTATACAGCTGATCAACTCTTTCCATAATGGAGGACCAGATATACTGAATTACTGTGTTGATGTGTCTATACAGCTGAACAACTCTTTCCATAATGGAGGACCAGAGATACTGAATTACTGTGTTGTTGAGTCTCTATAGCTGAACAACTCTTTCCATAATGGAGGACCAGATATACTGAATTACTGTGTTGTTGAGTCTCTATAGCTGAACAACTCTTTCCATAATGGAGGACCAGATATACTGAATTACTGTGTTGTTGTGTCTATACAGCTGAACAACTCTTTCCATAATGGAGGACCAGATATACTGAATTACTGTGTTGATGTGTCTCTACAGCTGAACAACTCTTTCCATAATGGAGGACCAGATATACTGAATTACTGTGTTGTTGTGTCTCTACAGCTGAACAACTCTTTCCATAATGGAGGACCAGATATACTGAATTACTGTGTTGATGTGTCTATACAGCTGAACAACTCTTTCCATGATGGCCTTGTCATTGAAACATCCCAGAAGATCAAGGTGAGAATAAAGCCGTTAGATCATAATGTTGACAATACAATAGCCATGAAAATAGCCTGGAAACCCAACAAATATACCCCACTAAATATAATTCTAATAAACCTTGTATTGTCCATCTAGATGCCATGTGGAGTTGCTTAGTGTCCTGTTCTCTCCTCCCCCCAACAACGAGCCATATGGAGTGGCTTAGTGTCCTGTTCTCTCCTCCCCCCAACAACGAGTCATATGGAGTGGCTTAGTGTCCTGTTCTCTCCTCCCCCCAACAACGAGCCATGTGGAGTGGCTTAGTGTCCTGTTCTCTCCTCCCCCCAACAACGAGCCATAGCTGGAGTGGCTTAGTGTCCTGTTCTCTCCTCCCCCCAACAAGGAGCCATTTGGAGTGGCTTAGTGTCCTGTTCTCTCCTCCCCCAACAACGAGCCATATGGAGTGGCTTAGTGTCCTGTTCTCTCCTCCCCAACAACGAGCCATATGGAGTGGCTTAGTGTCCTGTTCTCTCCTCCCCCAACAACGAGTCATATGGAGTGGCTTAGTGTCCTGTTCTCTCCTCCCCCCAACAACAAGCCATATGGAGTGGCTTAGTGTCCTGTTCTCTCCTCCTCCCAACAACGAGCCATATGGAGTGGCTTAGTGTCCTGTTCTCTCCCCCCAACAACGAGCCATATGGAGTGGCTTAGTGTCCTGTTCTCTCCTCCCCCAACAACGAGCCATATGGAGTGGCTTGGTGTCCTGTTCTCTCCTCCCCAACAACGAGCCATATGGAGTGGCTTAGTGTCCTGTTCTCTCCTCCCCCAACAATGAGCCATATGGAGTGGCTTAGTGTCCTGTTCTCTCCTCCCCCAACAACGAGCCATATGGAGTGGCTTAGTGTCCTGTTCTCTCCTCCCCCAACAACGAGCCATATGGAGTGGCTTAGTGTCCTGCTCTCTCCTCCCAACAACGAGTCATATGGAGTGGCTTAGTGTCCTGTTCTCTCCTCCCAACAACGAGTCATATGGAGTGGCTTAGTGTCCTGTTCTCTCCTCCCAACAACGAGCCATATGGAGTGGCTTAGTGTCCTGTTCTCTCCTCCCCATCAACGAGCCATATGGAGTGGCTTAGTGTCCTGTTCTCTCCCCCAACAACGAGCCATATGGAGTGGCTTAGTGTCCTGTTCTCTCCTCCCCCAACAACGAGCCATATGGAGTGGCTTAGTGTCCTGTTCTCTCCTCCCCCAACAACGAGCCATATGGAGTGGCTTAGTGTCCTGTTCTCTCCTCCCCCAACAACGAGCCATATGGAGTGGCTTAGTGTCCTGTTCTCTCCTCCCCCCAACAACGAGCCATATGGAGT
Source organism: Coregonus clupeaformis (assembly GCF_020615455.1). Taxonomy (NCBI): domain Eukaryota; kingdom Metazoa; phylum Chordata; class Actinopteri; order Salmoniformes; family Salmonidae; genus Coregonus; species Coregonus clupeaformis. The sequence goes on from NW_025537458.1 coordinate 30,739, forward strand.
GGCTTAGTGTCCTGTTCTCTCCTCCCCCAACAACGAGCCATATGGAGTGGCTTAGTGTCCTGTTCTCTCCTCCCAACAACGAGTCATATGGAGTGGCTTAAGTGTCCTGTTCTCTCCTCCCAACAACGAGTCATATGGAGTGGCTTAGTGTCCTGTTCTCTCCTCCCCCAACAACGAGCCATATGGAGTGGCTTAGTGTCCTGTTCTCTCCTCCCCCAACAACGAGCCATATGGAATGGCTTAGTGTCCTGTTCTCTCCTCCCCCAACAACGAGCCATATGGAGTGGCTTAGTGTCCTGTTCTCTCCTCCCCCCAACAACGAGCGATATGGAGTGGCTTAGTGTCCTGTTCTCTCCTCCCAACAACGAGTCATATGGAGTGGCTTAGTGTCCTGTTCTCTCCTCCCCCAACAACGAGCCATATGGAGTGGCTTAGTGTCCTGTTCTCTCCTCCCCCAACAACGAGCCATATGGAGTGGCTTAGTGTCCTGTTCTCTCCTCCCCCCAACAACGAGCGATATGGAGTGGCTTAGTGTCCTGTTCTCTCCTCCCAACAACGAGTCATATGGAGTGGCTTAGTGTCCTGTTCTCTCCTCCCCCAACAACGAGCCATATGGAGTGGCTTAGTGTCCTGTTCTCTCCTCCCCCAACAACGAGCCATATGGAGTGGCTTAGTATCCTGTTCTCTCCTCCCCCAACAACGAGTCATATGGAGTGGCTTAGTGTCCTGTTCTCTCCTCCCCCAACAACGAGCCATATGGAGTGGCTTAGTGTCCTGTTCTCTCCTCCCCCAACAACGAGTCATATGGAGTGGCTTAGTGTCCTGTTCTCTCCTCCCCCAACAACGAGCCATATGGAGTGGCTTAGTATCCTGTTCTCTCCTCCCCCCAACAACGAGTCATATGGAGTGGCTTAGTGTCCTGTTCTCTCCTCCCCCAACAACGAGCCATATGGAGTGGCTTAGTGTCCTGTTCTCTCCTCCCCCAACAACGAGTCATATGGAGTGGCTTAGTGTCCTGTTCTCTCCTCCCCCAACAACGAGCCATATGGAGTGGCTTAGTGTCCTGTTCTCTCCTCCTCCCAACAACGAGCCATATGGAGTGGCTTAGTGTCCTGTTCTGTCCTCCCCCAACAACGAGCCATATGTAGTGGCTTAGTGTCCTGTTCTCTCCTCCCCCCAACAACGAGCCATATGGAGTGGCTTAGTGTCCTGTTCTCTCCTCCCCCAACAAAGAGCCATATGGAGTGGCTTAGTGTCCTGTTCTCTCCTCCCCCAACAACGAGTCATATGGAGTGGCTTAGTGTCCTGTTCTCTCCTCCCCCAACAACAAGTCATATGGAGTGGCTTAGTGTCCTGTTCTCTCCCCCCAACAAAGAGTCATATGGAGTGGCTTAGTGTCCTGTTCTCTCCTCCCCCAACAACGTGATGTTCAACTATAATAAACGTTTCCTAAACTACTGCCAGTAATGTTGAGACCAGGGAGGGACCCACTGACTCCTTCCTGAACAGATCAGTAATGTTGAGACCAGGGTGGGACCCACTGACTCCTTCCTCAACAGATCAGTAATGTGGAGACCAGGGTGGGACCCACTGACTCCTTCCTCAACAGATTAGTAATATTGAGACCAGGGTGGGACCCACTGACTCCTTCCTCAACAGATTAGTAATATTGAGACCAGGGCGGGACCCACTGACTCCTTCCTGAACAGATCAGTAATGTGGAGGCCAGGGTGGGACCCCACAGACCGTATCCTGAACAGATCAGCCAAGACAGGAAGTGGTAGCTGAGCAGCTGAAGGTATGTCAAAGGCTAATCTCGGTTAATCCAGAACTAAAATCTGGCGTAATTTGGTCATTTCTGTTTCCGTACTGTAGTCTGTCCACGAGAGATTAGCCAAAGGTAGACTACACAACACACGTCCAGAGTTCAAAGGTCAACTGCACCTAGAACATAGATACAGACCGCTCGTCATCAGGAAGTTGCTCTCTGAGCAGAACGGGAGATCAACTGTACCTAGAACATAGATACAGACCGCTCGTCATCAGGAAGTTGCTCTCTGAGCAGAATGGGAGATCAACTGTACCTAGAACATAGATACAGACCGCTCGTCATTAGGAAGTTGCTCTCTGAGCAGAACGGGAGATCAACTGTACCTAGAACATAGATACAGACCGCTCGTCATCAGGAAGTTGCTCTCTGAGCAGAATGGGAGATCAACTGCACCTAGAACATAGATACAGACCGCTCGTCATCAGGAAGTTGCTCTCTGAGCAGAATGGGAGATCAACTGTACCTAGAACATAGATACAGACCGCTCGTCATCAGGAAGTTGCTCTCTGAGCAGAACAGGAAACATTTCAATGATTTGACATGTTCTGGTAGTGAATTCACGCTACAAGGTGAGATTATTGTGAAGTGTGTAGAGAAATTATATGTATGGTGTAATTATAGTATAGTGAATCCTGGGACAGGCGCTAACTGGGATTGGGTAAGTCAAATTCAAAAACATATAGCATATGAATATATCATAGTTCTACATTTCACATTTCGTATGAAATATGTAATTGTATCATATTTGTTCCACTATAGTGCAACAATCCTCAGTATATGAGCCACGTTACAATTCCCACCAAGTGGGTTAAC
>NW_025537459.1:0-33340 GCF_020615455.1 Coregonus clupeaformis
TCTATAATTCTCAAAATTCACGCATAATCTAACAAATTAGCCTTTATGCTAATTCCTTATGACTCAATTATGTTAAAAGCCTGGTTTGACTGACAGAGATAATTACATTCATAATGTTGGCTGAGATATCGCCAGCAAATTACTCTGTAATGAATATCAAAACCTGGTTCCCGCTAGATGAAGACAGGCTGGGATGGGTAAATAAACGTTAATGTGTTTGCAGTGATGAGCTGCCTGTGCCCCAAAGCAGTGCTAGGACACCAGAGAGGTCAGTGCTGAATGAATTAGCTGAAATAGTTAAAACTAAGGATTTGATTTGATGTGTACAGAAAGACGAGGAAGATAATTTACCCTAAAAGTCAGGGAACTGTTTTCCTGTGTAGAATAAAGAAGTTGGCGATGTCCCAGGTGGGCGAATGGTGGTCTTGGGAGGACATATTCGCGGGCAGAGGGCCATGGGCAAAAGTAAATGCCCAGGCAGGAGAGGAGGAAACGGCGCCAACCGTGCCGGACGAGGACACGCGAGAGGCAACCCCAAGTAATTATTTGGGGGGGGCACACGGCGTGGACGACGGGCTGCTGGAGGCAGCTACAGGACGAATCGGCGGACTAGGAGAGGAGGCCACCAGGTTTGGGGGGCTGGAAGGGTGGTTGGCGGAGCCTAGAGGTAGAGCAGAGCCAACTCCCGTACTCAGGCTAGGCAGCGTGAGACTGGGCAGGTTCCGTGTTATGCGGAGCCACGTACTGTGCCGCGAGTGTTCAGGCACAGTCCTGTACGTCCTGTGCTAGCACCACGCACGTGTCGTGCTAAGGTGGGCATGCAGCCAGGACGGAGTGTGCCGGCTCAACGCTCGTGGCCTCCAGTACCCCTCCTCGGTCCCGGATATCCTGCGCCAGTGCCACATGCTGTAGTGCCAGTACGAGTGCACAGCCCTGTACGTCCTGTGCTGATGCCTCACACAGATTGTGTGGAAATAGGAAGGGTTGTGTCAGCTCTCCGTTCCAGACCTCCAGTCCGTCTCCACAGTCCAGCCCGGCCTGTTCCTGTCCCTCGCACCAAGCCTGTGGTGCGCGTCGCCAGCCCAGTCCGGCCTGTTCCTGTCCCTCGCACCAAACCAGTGGTGCGCGTCGCCAGCCCGGTCCGGCCCGTTCCTGCTCCCGCACCAAGCCAGTGGTGCGCGTCGCCAGCCCGGTCCGGCCTGTTCCTGTCCCTCGCACCAAGCCTGTGGTGCGGCGTCGCCAACCCGGTCCGGCCCGTTCCTACTCCCGCACCAGCCAGTGGTGCGTGTCGCCAGCCCGGTCCGGCCTGTTCCTGTCCCTCGCACCAAGCCTGTGGTGCGCGTCGCCAGCCTGGTCCGGCCTGTTCCTGCTTCCCGCACCAAACCAGTGGTGCACGTCGCCAGCCCGGTCCGGCCCGTTCCTGCTCCCCGCACCAAGCCAGTGGTGCGCGTCGCCAGCCCGGTCCGGCCTGTTCCTGCTCCCGCACCAAGCCAGTGGTGCGCGTCGTCAGCCCGGTCCGGCCTGTTCCTGTCCCTCGCACCAAGCCTGTGGTGCGGCGTCGCCAGCCCGGTCCGGCCCGTTCTGCTCCCCGCACCAAGCCAGTGGTGCGCGTCGCCAGCCCCGGTCCGGCCCGTTCCTGCTCCCTGCACCAAGCCAGTGGTGCGCGTCGTCAGCCCGGTCCGGCCAGTTCCTGCTCCCCGCACCAAGCCAGTGGTGCGCTTCGTCAGCCCGGTCCGGCCCGTTCCTGCTCCCCGCACCAAGCCAGTGGTGCGCGTCGTCAGTCCGGCACGGTCCGTGCCTGTTCCACCGGTGCCTGTTCCGGCACCGGTCAGCTGCTCCACACCGGAACCAGAGCAATCCGCTCCACCGGTGTCCAGTCCAGCTCCGGCCAGCGGGGCCAGACCAGACCAGGGGCGCTACGGGCGGGTAGAGAGAGAGTGGTGGTCACGCCCGGAGCCGGATCCGCCTCCGAGGAGGAATGCCCACCCGGCCCCTACCCTGTTGTGTTGGTGTGGCGTGGTCGCAGTCCGCGCCTTTGGGGGAGGGTACTGTCACGCCCTGGCTCGGGGGACTCTTAAATGTTGAGCCAGGGTGTGGAGTTTCTGTTACATTTTCTATGCTTTTGTTCTAGATCGTTTATATCTATGTTGGCCAGGGTGGTTCCCAATCAGAGACAACTGTAGCTCGTTGTCTCTGATTGGGGACCATACTTAGGCAGCCTGTTTGGCACTAGTATTTTGTGGGATCTTGTTCCGAAAGGTTTGTGTTGTAACCTAGGACTTCACGTATCGTTTGTTTATTGTTTTGGTTCGTGTTGTGTGTACTAAATAAAGAATGTACGCTTATCACGCTGCGCCTTGGTCCACTTCATCTGTCAACGAACGTGACAGTCAAAATGATCAGTACTTACTGTTACTACTAGTGTTAGTCCATTCACGCAGATGACAACTCAAGTATACATTTTTCTCTTCATATAATTCCACATGTCAAAGATCAAACTGACGTTACCATGTAGAAGAAGACCAATGTTACAACACCTATTTATAAAGTCTGTATGGATAAGGGCCTTCAGAATCTGTTGCAGTAAAGTTCCTTCTCCCTAATCCATTATAATATCTAGCATTGTTCTTTCGATATGCTGTGGTGTTCTGGGCAGTGCATTGAGACCTATGATTAATGTTTTCAAAATAAATGTAAAGTCGTTGCATATTTTATGCTCCTCAGATGAATTATACAGCGATGGTCTGTTATTATGATAGTGAAACACAGCCCGTCATTTGCAGTGAGGAATGTTGCTCAACACTGCTATTTGCACAGCTGCAGGGGTCATAAATTAATCCAGCATCACAAACACATTAGTTCAACTCTTTCATCACATTCTCAAACAAGGTAGCGTGATATCCTCCTCTCCCGTAGTGGATGAGAATAAATACCCTCGTTTTTATCGGGAATTGACTGCCAGTGTCGGGGAAGAAGAGTATCTCAAGATAGATGATAGGCTATAGGACACTCTATAGACAAACCTCTCTCTCTCTCTCTCTCTTCTCTCTCTCTCTCTCTCTCCCCCTCTCTCTCTCTCTCTCTCTCTCTCTCTCTCTCTCTCTCTCTCTCTCTCTCTCTCTCTCTCTCTCTCTCTCTCTCTCTCTCTCTCTCTCTCTCTCTCTCTCTCTCTCTCTCTCTCTCTCTCTCTCTCTCTCTCAGCATAACTAATTTGTGTGTGTGTGTATACCTGTGCAGACATGAATCAACAGTTGCTACTGTGATGCTGCTGCATTGCTCCTGATAACCACGGCTGGCCCTAGCCTATTGGGGGTCCTAAGCGAGATTCGGCTGGGGGGCCCCCCACCTCGCAGGCTAATTGTTTTAGTGGTACCGTCTTGACAGCGGAGAGAAAATGTTATGTTTTAAAGTTCAACACATTTTGCCTTGGGGTGTAGAGAAAACGTTGCAGTTTTAAAGCAAGCTTTCTACAATTCTACACATTTTGCCATGACTTATATCATGTTAATGTGATATCTGAGTGAGAGTGACTAACAAAATCAATTGGGGCCCCATGGAGGTCAGGGCCCCTGGGCACGTGCCCTATGAGCCCGGACAGTTTTCGGCCATGATTACTACAAGTTTAGATAGCAATCTAAAAATTGTCAGCTGACATGGCTAATTGAGTGACTGTCAGTTACTGACATAACAAGAGAAAAACTGTTGTTGCACAACCACATTTCACAATTGCACCATGTGTATTCTACTATTGTAATTCTCAACAGTAAGTTGAGACCCCGACTGAGTCCCTAAATATATATATATATATATATATATATATATATATATATATATATATATATATATATATATATATATATACTGAGTATACAAAACATTAAGGACACCTGCTCTTTCCATGACAGACTGACCAGGTGAATCCAGGTGAAAGCTATGATCCCTTGTTGATGTCACTTGTTAATTCCACTTCAATCAGTGTAGATGAAGGAGAGGAGACAGGTTAAAGAAGGATTTTTAAGCTTTGAGACAATTAAAGACTTGGATTGTGTATGTGTGCCATTCAGAGATTGAATGGGCAAGACAAACGATTTAAGTGCCTTTGAACAGGGTATGGTAGTAGGTGCCAGGCGCACCGGTTTGTTTCAATAACTGCAACACTGCTGGGTTTTCACGCTCAACAGTTTCCTGTGTGTATCAAGAATTGTACACCACCCAAAGGACATCCAGACAACTAGACACAACTGTGGTAAGCATTGGAGTCAACATGGGCCACCATCCCTGTGGAACGCTTTTTCGACACCTTGTAGAGTCCATGCCCCAACAAATTGAGGCTGTTCTGAGGGCAAGGCTTAAAAATCCTTCTTTAACCTGTCTCCTACCCTTCATCTACACTGATTGAAGTGGATTTAACAAGTAACATCAATAAGGGATCATAGCTTTCACCTGGATTCACCTGGTCATTCTATGTCATGGAAAAAGCATGTGTTCCTAATGTTTGTACACTACCGTTCAAAAGTTTGGGGTCACTTAGAAATGTCCTTGTTTCCATGAAAACATACATGAAATGAGTTAGAATAGGAAATATAGCAAAATGCTTTATTGAAATAATAATTGTGTCCTTCAAACTGCTTTCATCAAATAATCCTCCATTTGCAGCAAATACAGCCTTGCAGACCTTTGGCATTCAAGTTGTCAATTTGTTGAGGTAATCTGAAGAGATTTCACCCTATACTTCCTGAAACACCTCCAACAAGTTGGATTGGCTTGATGGGCACTTCTTATGTACCATGCGGCCAAGCTGCTCCCACAACAGCTCAATGGGGTTGAGATCCGGTGACTGTGCTGGCCACTCCATTATAGACAGAATACCAGCTGCTTCTTCCCTAAATAGTTATTGCATAGTTTGGCGCTGTGCTTTGGGTCATTGTCCTGTTGTAGGAGTAAATTGGCTACAATCAAGCGCCGTCCACAGGGTATGGCATGGCGTTGCAAAATGGAGTGATAGCCTTCCTTCTTCAAGATCCCTTTTACCCTGTACAAATCACCTACTTTACCACTACCAAAGCACCCCAGACCATCACATTGCCTCCACCATGTTTGACAGATGGCATCAAGCACTCCTCCAGCATCTTTTCATTTGGTCTGCGTCTCACAAATGTTCTTCTTTGTGATCCGAACACCTCAAACTTTGATTCGTCTGTCCATAACACTTTTTTTTTAAATTTTCCTCTGTCCAGTGTGTGTTCTTTTGCCCATCTTAATCTTTTCTTTTTATTGGCCAGTCTGAGATATGGCTTTTTCATTGCAATTCTGCCTAGAAGGTCAGCATCCCGGAGTCGCCTCTTCACTGTTGACGTTGAGACTGGTGTTTTGCGGGTACTATTTAATGAAGCTGCCAGTTGAGGACCTGTGAGGTGTCTGTTTCTCAAACTAGACACTCAAATGTATTTGTCCTTTTGCTCAGTTGTGCACCGGGGCTGTGAGGTGTCTGTTTCTCAAACTAGACACTCTAATGTATTTGTCCTTTTGCTCAGTTGTGCACCGGGGCCTTCCACTCCTCTTTCTATTCTGGTTAGAGACTGTTTGCGCTGTTCTGTGAAGGGAGTAGTACACAGCGTTGTACGAGAGCTTCAGTTTCTTGGCAATTTCTCGCATGGAATAGCCTTAATTTCTCAGAACAAGAATAGACTGACGAGTTTCAGAAGAAAATTATTTGTTTCTGGCCATTTTGAGCCTATAATCGAACTCACAATTGCTGATGCTCCAGATACTCAACTAGTCTCAAGAAGGCCAGTTTTCAACTGTGCTAACATAATTGCAAAAAGGTTTTCTAATGATCAATTAGCCTTTTAAAATGATAAACTTGGATTAGCAAACACAAAGTGCCATTGGAACACAGGACTGATGGTTGCTGATAATGGGCCTCTGTACGACTATGTAGATAATCCATAAAAAATCAGCCGTTTCCAGCTACAATAGCCATTTACAACATTAACAATGTCTACACTGTATTTCTGATCAATTTGATGTTATTTTAATGGACAATGTTAGACTGAGTAGTGTATATATTTATTTATACAGAGTTTACAGTACCAGTCAAAAGTATGGACACAGCTACTCATTCAAGGGTTTTTCTTTATTTCTACTATTTTCTACATTGTATAATAATAGTGAAGACATCAAAACTATGAAATAACACAAATGGAATCATGTAGGTGTGCCTTCTTAATTAACAGGTGTGCCTTCTTAAAAATTAATTTGTGGAATTTCTTTCCTTCTTAATGTGTTTGAGCCAATGAGTTGTGTTGTGACAAGGTAGGGGGTACACAGAATATAGCCCTATTTTGTAAAAGACCAAGTCCATATTATGGCAAGAACAGCTCAAATAAGAAAAGAGAAATGACAGTCCATCATTATTTTAAGACAAGAAGGTCAGTCAATGCGGAAAAGTTCAAGAACTTTTAAAGTTTCTTCAAGTGCAGTCGCAAAACCCATCAAGCGCTATGATGAAACTGGCTCTCATGAGGACCGCCACAGGAATGGAAGACCCAGAGTAACCTCTGCTGCAGAGGATATGTTCATTAGAGTTACCAGCCTCAGAAATTGCAGCCCAAATAATTGCTTCACAGAGTTCAAGTAACAGCCACATCTCAACATCAACTGTTCAGAGGGGACTGTGTGAATCAGGCCTTCATGGTCGAATTGCTGCAAAGAAACCACTACTAAAGAACACCAATAATAAGAAGAGACCTGCTTGGGCCAAGAAACACGAGCAATGGACATTAGGAAATTTGTCCTTTGGTCTGGAGTCCAAATTGGAGATTTTTGGTTCCAACCGCCGTGTCTTTGTGAGATGAGGTGTGGGTGAACGGATGATCTCCGCATGTGTATTTCCCACCGTAAAGCATGGAGGAGGAGGTGTTATGGTGTGGTGGTGCTTTGCTGGTGACAGTGTCTGTGATTTATTTAGAATTCAAGGCACACTTAACCAGAATGGCTACCACAGCATTCTACAGCATTACGCCATCCCATCTGGTTTGGCCTTAGTGGGACGATCAATTGTTTTTCAACAGGAAAAGGACCCAACCCACCTCCAGGCTGTGTAAGGGCTATTTTACCAAGAAGGAGAGTGATGGAGTGCTGCATCAGATGACCTTGCCTCCACAATCCCCTGACCTCAACCCAATTGAGATGGTTTGGGATGAGTCAGACCGCAGAGTGAAGGAAAAGCAGCCAACAAGTGCTCAGCATATGTGGGAACTCCTTCTAGACTGTTGGAAAAGTATTCCAGGTGAAGCTCGTTGAGAGAATGCCAAGAGTGTGCAAAGCTGTTATCAAGGCAAGGGGTGGCTATTTGAAGAATCTCAAATATAAAATATATCTTGATTTATTTAACACTTTTTTGGTTACTACATTAATCCATATGTGTTATTTCATAGTTTTGATGTCTTCACTATTATTATACAATGTAAAAAAATAGTCAAATAAAGAAAAAACCCTTGAATGAGTAGGTGTGTCCAAACTTTTGACTGGTAGTGTATCACACTATGCCTGGTTTATAAGAGAATTACGTTGGAATATACAAGATAAATGCCAATATAAGTTGCCTTTATTATGTGCTTACGGCTCTGGCTCTCATAGGTGCAGGGGGTTATGATGCTAGACGTTTAGAATTATTTCATATCTATTTGAAGTGTATGACTCACTCTGCTCTCTCTCTTCTTATAAGAATGTGTACTGCGTTCCTCCAATGAGGGTGGGGCATGGAGTTGCACTTGTGGAGTCCATGTGTGGTGTCTGAAAACCATCCATAGACAATTAAACCTCAAGCCCTGGTATGTGTGGATACACAAGTGAACACACAAGTGAATGCGGAACAGAAAACAGAATAGGTATAAAATTATTTACATTTTAATCATTTAGCAGATGCTCTTATCCAGAGCGATTTACAGTTAGTGAGTGCATACATTTTCATACTGGCCCCCCCATGGGAAATGAACCCACAACCCTGGCGTTGCAAGCGCCATGCTCTACCAACTGAGCTACAGGGGACTGTATAGTTCTACAAATCATGAGGACCACACAGAACTGAAAACACACAAGAGACACAGAAGCCCCAGCGTATATGCTCTCATTGGTAAGATCTGCATGCTTCTCAATGAGCCGTGAGACAGAATAACACACACTATGTGGTCCTCCCTGCGTCCACAGCACTAAAACGATTCTAAAGTTTTTGTGGACTTTGATTCTCCTTGTTTCCGTTGTTTAACTGGGATTAGAGAATCCAGGACCAACACGTTTATTGGCCTAGATTAGAACACTGGCAGAGAAGATGGGCTTACTGTACTCTCTGAGCTCTAAAGCCTGTCCTATGCTTCTCAGTCTAAACAGTTTGCGCATATATTCTGAAGACATTTTGTGACGTTTCTGTTTGTTTTGGTGTTTGGCAGTTTTTTTTTAAGGCTGTTCGTGCACAAAACATGTTTCTTTGCAGGGCTTGGTGTGGACTAGCCTGTGCTGGGCTTGGTGTGGGCTACCCCGTGTTGGGCTTGGTGTGGGCTGGCCCATGTTGGGTTGGTGTCCGCTAGCCTGTGTTGGACTGGTGTAGGCTAGCCTGTGCTGGACTAGCCCGTGTTTGGCTGGTGTGGGCTTCGTCCCACCTTGCCCACCAAATACCCACTTGGGGCCAATGGGGTCCTGTTTGATGGATAGATTAATGCATCACTCTGTACTTCAATAAAGGACTGTATGCCTGTTTTATAGGAGGATTACCTTGGAATATACAAGATAAATGCCGATGTAAATTGCCTTTATTATGTGCTTATGTCTCTCGCTCTCATAGGTGCAGTGGGTTATGATGCTAGCCGTTTAGAATGATTTCATATCTATTTCAAGTGTATGACTCTCTCGCTCTCACTCTCACTCTCTCTCTCTCTCTCGCTCTCTCTCTCTTCTTATAAGAATGTGTACTACATTCCTCCAATGAGGGTGGGGCATGGAGTTGCACTTGTGGAGTCAATGTGTTGTGTCTGAAAACCATCCATAGACAATTAAACCTCAAGCCCTGGTATGTGTGGATACGTGTGGGTGAGTACATGAGGCGTAGACAGAGAGAGAGATGTCTGCCAAAAAGATACATAGGGGTGTTCAGTAACTGTAGTTAGTCGTACAGCAGCTAATAAGATAATCAGTGGACTCACAGTGTGAGGCCATTCTCACTGCCAGATTCCTTAACACACAAGTGAATGTGGAACAGAAAAAAACAGAGTCTACACAGAAAACAGAATCCTCAAAACATAATAGATATGAATTGACATAGTTCCATAAATCATAAGGACCACACAGAACTGAAAACCCACAAGAGACACAGAAGCCCCAGCGTATACGCTCTCATTGGTAAGATCTGCATGCTTCTCAATGAGCCGTGAGACAGAATAACACACACTATGTGGTCCTCCCTGTGTCCACAGCACAAAAACTTTTCTAATGTTTTTGTGGACTTTGACTCTCCTTGTTTCCCTATGTTAACTGGGATTAGAGAATCCAGAACAAACACGTTTATTGGACTAGATTAGAACACTGGCAGAGAAGGGGGCTAAAGGGGGCTTAGCCCTCTCAGTTAAAACTTTAGCCCCTTCAGTTGTAGTTGTCTGTTCCTCTATAAAAATAGCAAAGAAGTTTAAATGATTGAGTGACTGGTTATGAGATGTAATCACTGATCTCTGACTCCCTTTCTTTACGTCACTTCCGTCACACTTCCGCATGGTCTCCGTGCTGCTGTGCTGTTTGTTGCTACTTCGCTACCTGCCAAACCTTTCGCTTTTTACTTTTAATAACCGTTTAATCAAACTTTGTATTTAACAAATTTACCAACGTCTTACTTTTGTCCTCACTCTACTTTTTTCATTCAACTTTTTCATTTCAAGCTTTATCTGGACCAGTGTTGGTCGGTGCCATTTTTTTCATGATCATGGTCTTATTTCTATTACAGCATTTTGGATGACTGTCATTCATATTCCATTCACCCAGTTCAATGTAACATCGATAGGTTTAGGCTACTACATGATAATCACATTTTCCCTATACCCATCATGAGGTTGCTACAACCTAGCCTATTAATTGAAAGTTTCCATGTACTGTAGGTGCACACAGGTCGAGAGAACAATTTGAGGTGACAGATAGTGACACATTCAATCCCGCCTTGCACACTCTTGCCTGCATCTAGCTGATCTAGGGTGTAATCATTCGTCCAACAATTGCAAACGATAGTTTCTATTGGACAAATTCAGGTATGTTTATCCCCGTTTCGTTCCGTTTGCTTCTGTTTAAGAAACGTTTTTCAACAGAATCGGCAAAATGAATACACCCCTGATCACGCGTAAACACAGTTCATTTTCATAGCAGCTACGTTGTATTCCTTCTCGCATGCGCTCTCCCCATCACCTTTTCCCTTCGTTTGTGGACTTCAATGCACAACACATCAGCTTTATGTGACCAGGCAAAAAACCTTTCCAAGCCAAACCATATCATAACCACTACACACAGCCTATATCGTTGTCACCATATTAGCTAAAGTAACGTCATAGTCAACATAACTAATAGAACTAACGCGTTAGTAAACCCGCTACAATCATGCAGTAACGTTACAGTGTATAGTCAGTAAGCAGTTTAACGGTGGGCCCGGTGGCAATACATTTTCGTAAAACCATAAGCTTACCTTGACTTGGAAGACTTCCAGTGTTGTATTGGATAGTCATAGCCAGCTTGCTAACATAATATCCCTCTGTTTGAGAAGGGTGTTTGAGTAGACTAAACTAGCTAGCTGCATTTGCTAGCTAAGTAAGTGAAACTGAAAATGAAACAAAAAATAAAAACTGCTCACCACATGTTTTGCACTGCAGTGCTAGCTAGCTGTAGCTTATGCTTTCAGTACTAGATTCATTCTCTGATCCTTCGATTGGGTGGACAACATGTCAGTTCATGCTGCAAGAGCTTTGATAGGTTGGAGGACATCCTCCGGAAGTTGTCATAATTACTGTGTAAGTCTATGGAAGGGGGTGAGAACCATGAGCCTCCTAGGTTTTGTATTGAAGTCAATGTACCCAGAGGAGGACAGAAGCTAGCTGTCCTCCGGCTACGCCATGCTGCTACCCTACAGAGTGCTGTTGAGGCTACTGTAGACCTTCATTGAAAAACAGTGTGTTTTAATCAATTATTTGGTGACGTGAATATATTTAGTATCGTTTTATCTATAAAGGATAACTTTTTAAATGTTGAAAATATATTTTTATGAAATTCACTGAGGAGGATGGTCCTCCCCTTCCTCCTCTGAGGAGCCGCCACTAATCTGGACATGAATCTGCAGGACCTCCACCAGCCAAAAAATATAAGTAACATTAGGCCTTCTAATTGCAGTTGCTGTACTCATAATATGCAGGAGAACTATCGCCTTATGGTGAGGATAGCCGAGTTGCAAGCCCAGCTTCAGATGCAATCGTTAGGCAAGGGCAAGTTAAGTGTAGGAAAGGATGAAACAGCATCCATGCCACCAGTAAGTCCAGGTAGTAGTGTTAATCCCCCCGCACAGTTCCCGCAGCCGGACAATTTTCTCACAGCTTCTGGAAAGCTCAACCGGTGTCACTCATTCAGCCGATAGAAACGTTCAACTAGTTTTCCCCACTGAACAATGAGTCGGAGTCAGAGCCCGAGCATTCTCGGGTCTCTCCTCCACCCGTTACAGGTCTGAGCCGCGAAGCCTCGGACCATTAGCTCTGACAAATTGAAAACCCTAGTCATTGGCAACTTCATTACCCGCAATATTAGACTTAAAAATAATCATCCAGCAATCATACATTGTTTACCAGGGGGCAGAGCTACTGACATTAAGGCTAATCTGAAGATGGTGCTGGCTGAGGCTAAAACTGTCAAGTGCAGAGAATATAGGGATATTGTTATCCACGTCAGCACCAACAATGTCAGGATGAAACAGTCAGAGGTCACTCAGCGCAACATAGCTTCAGCATGTAACTTAGCCAGAAAGATGTGTCGGCATCGAGTAATTGTCTCTGGCCCCCCTCCCAGTTAGGGGAGTTATAAGCTCTACAGCAGACTTGCACAACTTGATCCCTGGTTGAAAACTGTTTTCTGCCCCTCCCAAAAGATTGAATTTGTAGATACTGTAATTTGCCCTCTTTCTGGGACCCACAAACAGGACCAAGCCTGGCTTGCTGAAGAGTGACGGATTCCATCCTAGCTGAAGGGGTGCTCCAGCTTAGTGGAGTCTGCCCCTAGCACATTCAGTGTTTGTGTCTACTGGACCATATTCCATATCCCAACTAAACTACTGAAAGAGCTACTTCCTGTGCTTGACCCTCCTATGTTGAACATAATAAAAAGCTAACTATGCTCCGGATGTGTGCCAAACTCACTAAAGCCTGTTTCCATTTAAGTTAACCCAGGTTGGGCTGGCCTTGGTGGGCTAGCTCAAATTGCGTTTCCACTGCCTCCAGAAATTAGACATGATGTCATGTTGCTAGGTAGCCAATATGTGACAGCAGCTGGCTTCGCTAATGTTGCTAGCTAGCTAGCTAGCAAGATGTTGAAGAATTGAATTTATCCTCACCATGCTGTAACTAACGTTACATACTCTTGCCAGTGCCAGCCAGACTCAGAGACATGTAATTAGCTTGCTGGCGTTAGCTAGCTAGCTAAACTGTTAGCATATTTGCTAGCATAACAGGCTAGCTATCTAGCTTAATGGCATTGGCTATTAGCTAGCTAGCTAGCTAACCCAGCAAACCATACGATACGTTTGATATGATGTAGCTAGCTAGCTTTCAATACGACACGGCCAGCTAAAATTCCTGTTAGCTCACGTTAGATAGCTAGCTAGCTTGTTTCAACTCTGATTTGCTAGCTAACATTAGCTAGGTAGCCAGCATTTGAGGTCTGACTGTTGTCATAAGAGTTTATTGAGTAGTGCAAAAACTGAATGAAGGATCCAGCTATGGTGGTAATTGGTGTCATGTCTGACTACTGCAGTACTGCTTGTCCATGTGCTAGCTAACAGCAACAAGCCCAGACGAGCTAGCTAAACGTTGTGTCAGCATCCAGCAGTGATCAGCTTGGTGGTTGCATAGTAACAGCGTCACCAGCCCGAACTCTAATCGAGCTGGCACCAGTTTTGAAACTGGGCTGTGCTGGCCCGGGTTTCCCTCGACCCAGCTCGAATTTGAGAATTCAATTCGAGCCAGCTCGAATTTGTCCCTCATTTTAAGTGCCAGTGGAACCGGGATTAAAAGTGGCAGTAATAAAGACACTCCTGAAAAAGCTAAACCTTGACCCAGAAAATGTAAAGAACTATCGGCCTATATCGAATCTCCCATTCATCTCAAACATTTTAGAAAAAGCTGTTGCTCAGCAACTTTCCTGAAGATAAATAATGTATATGAAATGCTCCAGTCTGTTTTTAGATCCCATTATAGTACTGAGACTGCACTCGTGAAGTTGGTAAATTACCTTTTAATGGCGTCAAAACACAGCTCTGCGTCTGTCCTCATGCTCCTAGACCTTAGTGCCACTTTCGACACCATCGATCACCACATTCTTTTGGAGAGATTGGAAACCAGAATTGGTCTACGTGGACAAGTTCTTGCCTGGTTTAGATCTTATCTGTCGGAAAGATATCAGTTCATCTCTGTGGATGGTTTGTCCTTTGACAAATCCATGGTAAGTTTCGGTGTTCCTCAAGGTTCCATTCTAGGACCACTATTGTTTTCACTATAAATACTACCTCTTGGTGATGACATTCAGAAACACAATGTCAACCTTCAACGCTATGCAAACGTCACACAGCTGTACATTTTGATGAAACATGGTGACGCTTGGACAAAACAGAGATGCTAGTTCTAGGTCCCAAGAAACAAAGAGATCTGCTGTCGGATCTGACAATTGATCTGTCTGGTTGTACAGTTGTCTCAAATAAAACTGTGAAGGACCTCAGGTTTACTCTGGAACCTGATCTCTCTTTTGACGAACATATCAAAAATATTTCAAGAGCAGCCTTTTTTCATCTTTGTAACGTTGCAAAAAAATCTGGAACATTTTGTCAAAAATTATGCAAAAAAGCTAATCCATGCTTTTGTCACTTCAAGATTAGACTACTGCAATGCTCTACTCTCCAGCTACCCAGATAAAGCACAAAATCAACTTCAGCTAGTGCTAAATATGGCTGCTAGAATCTGGACTAGAACTCCAAAATTGTACCATATTATTCCACTGCTGGTTTCTTGTTAAGGCTTAGGCTGATTTCAAGGTTTTACTGCTAACCTACAAAGCATTACATGGACTTGCTCCTTCCTACCTATCTCATCGATTTGGTCCTGCCGTACATACCAACACGTATGCTACGGTCACAAGATACAGAGCCTCCTTATTGTTCCTAGAATATCTAAGCAAACAGCTGGAGGCAGGGCTTTCTCCTATAGAGCTACATTTTTATGGAATGGTCTGCCGATCCATGTGAGAGATGCAGACTCAGTCTCAATCTTTAAGTCTTTACTGAAGACTCATCTCTTCAGTAGGTCCTATGATTGAGGGTAGTCTGGCCCAGGGGTGTGAAGGTCAATGGCAAGGCACTGGAGTGACAAACCACCCTTGCTGTCTCTGCCTTTTCGGCTCCCCTCTCTCCACTGGGATTCTCTGCCTCTCGGCCCCGTCTCAGCTCCAGTATCTACGCTGCAATAGACTATGTGCCGGGGGGCTAGGGTCAGTCTGTCATATCTGGTGTAATTCTCCTGCCTTATCTGGTGTCCTCTGTGATTTTAGGTATTCTCTCTCTCTCTCTCTCCCCCCTCCTGGAGGGTCTGAGCCCTAGGACCATGCCTCAGGACTACCTGGCCTGATGACTCCTGGCTGTCCCCGTCCCCAGTCCACCTTGTCGTGCTGTTGATCCAGTTTCCCCCGCTATCTCGATCTCTGAATGCTCGGCTATGAAAAGCCAACTGACATTTACTCATGACATTTACTCAATTTACTCCTGACCTTTAACGCCCTCTATAACCGCTGTGATTATTATTTGACCCAGCTGGTCATCTATGAACGTTTGAACATCTTGAAGAATGATCTGCCCTTAATGGCCATGTACTCTTATAATCAGAAGAGGACTGGCTACCTCTCAGAGCTTGGTTCCTCTCTAGGTTTATTCCTAGGATCCAGCCTTTCTAGGGAGTTTTTCCTAGCCACCGTGCTTCTACATCTGCATTGCTTGCTCTCTGGGGTTTTAGGCTGGGTTTCTGTATAAGCACTTTGTGACATCTGATGATGTAAAAGGGCTTTATAAATACATTTGATTAATTGATGACCTGGAAACAACGCGAACTAAGCTAGAAGGGGAAATCGATTTCCTATAAAACTAAAACAATCACTTGAAAATCATTCCCGTAAATTCAATGTGATGTGCGGGTCACAGGACTTGAAACTGGTGTGGGCGGCCAACCCAACTTCCTTCATGAGCAATCTTTTCTATGAACTGTTTGGGTGGGAGAAGCTGGGTCCCATGCCGCTGATAAACATTGTGGTCCGCTCTGGAACGGATCTCGATGTATGATTGTATGAATCCACAGTTGTGAAGTCAAACAGCAAATTGTTCGCCTCGCAGCGGAATCGGGGGCTCTGACCTATGCAGAGAAGAGGATCAGCATCTACCCAGCTCTGAGTGCCGAACTGCTGAAACAGAGGGCAACTTACAACGAGGTGAGATCCCAGCTACGCAAGCTAAACCTGAGATGCGGCTTTATCCACACAGCAAAATTGATCTTGACCTTCCAGAATACAACACACATGTTTTCCACTGCCAAGGAGGGTCAATACTTTTTTCGATAAGTACATAAAGTCCAACACACAAGGGGACGAGCTGGCAGATCTAGGTTAACCCCAATTTGGCTGGCTCAATATTCAGGTATGATATCCACACACAATCACGAAACCTAGCCTATGGCTGTGATGCTGCCCTCATCATAAGACAATGGTGAGATAACCCTCTCAATTGGGTAAAAGGAACACTATTATTATTATTATTATTATTATTATTTTTGATGAACATTGGACTTCATTATTATTATATTGCCTATATTCCAGACATTTAGACATTGATGACTACCATTAATGAACAATGGACAATATATTGAACTGCAATATAGACTGGGGTTGCTTCCTTGTGGGGCTACAGCACATTGCATCCCTATGGGCTAAACTGTTTAGGATAGATTGCCAGTCCCATATGGGCTTTCACACAATAGAAAAGGGGAGGAGGAATGAAGGAGGGAATGGTTCACAAAGAGGGTTTCTGGGTGGGGAACGACCAATGGGTGGG
Source organism: Coregonus clupeaformis (assembly GCF_020615455.1). Taxonomy (NCBI): domain Eukaryota; kingdom Metazoa; phylum Chordata; class Actinopteri; order Salmoniformes; family Salmonidae; genus Coregonus; species Coregonus clupeaformis. The sequence continues at coordinate 16,373 of NW_025537459.1, forward strand.
TTTCCTTGTGGGTCAGGCTTTTTGTTTTACATCCTGTAAGGGTTGTTGTGAGGTGTGACCCAGGTGCGGTGCAGGATAGACAGTAGGTAGTAGGCAGAGATGGTGAAACAAGGATCTTTACTGGTGGTCCCAACACCAAGATACAAAATAACGGACTTGTCACGAAAACATAAAGGAGGAGCAAATTGGTCTCCAAAAACAGGCTGACAGCAAACATACAAAATACTAACTATGACTGAAAACAACAATGAAACAGGGAGAACACCTCGCAACTACCTGTACATACGTCTCGCGATCAGACACTGATTAGTACTGTTTGGCATCGAGAACTAGCAGAGAAAACAGAGCAAGGGAACACAGGGAAGTGATGGCATAAATACACAGGTGAACAGGTAGATACAGGTGACACCAATAAGATAATGATTAGTCCAGACTGTGAGTGAAGAGGTGCCTAAGGTTGTCGGAGGATGACACCTAGTGGGTTGCTCCGGAACTGCGACCCCCTCCTGTAACAACATCCATGGGCTTATTAACACTAAAGATAATAATTACATAATTAATACTACTTTTTGTTTTACAATGGCAATGCTAGCTATTCTCTCTTGGAATTTGAAAGGCCTGAACACACCTATTACACATTCCAGCTGTCTTGATATCCTAGCAAGAAACCAATGATATAGCAATGTTCCAAAGGGAGAACCATTTGTACAAACTGGCTGCTTTTTTCATCAGCCACAAACAAAACTAAAGATGTAATCATAATGAAAAACAAGAAACTCAAAATTACCATCTTGGATAAAGGCGAAGACCAAGAAGGCAGAATCATTTTCCTTAAATGTATCCATAATGGAAAGAAAATTACCTTTATTAATGTGTACGCTCCAAATTTATATGATGCTACGTTTTTTGATTCTCTGAACAGCATATTGTTAGAATTAACTGAATTCCGTCTGGTTATTGGGACAGACAATTGACATGAATGCCAATTTGAACATGCCAGACAAATCTACTAAGACCAACTACAATTCACACGCAACCAAGGCTCTCCAGCATATACTCTCTGATTACAACCTCAATGATGCTTTGCGAGCACATAATCATTAAGAATAATTAATTGATTTCATGAACTGATTTCATACTATTATCTACACTTCTATTTGCTTTCATCAATAAAATAGAAATTCGACATATGAGCTTGTCTGACCAGCACACTTAGTACTGCCAATTAAACATTTCAGAATCTCCTAAAAAGAGCCACAAGATGGCGTTTCAATGTTTCGTTACCACAAAATCCTACATTTTGTGATCAATTTGAAATTGAACTAAATTAATTTATAATGATCAATAGAAATTCAGTCGATGACCCTCGGATTCTATGGGATGCCACCAAAGCATTGGGTTGAATAAATCACAATTAAATAAGATATCAGAATTGGAAATGTTAATTGTGTTTGAATGTTCTCAACACTCTTTTCAGACCAGGTAGGTATTGCTCTTTTCAAATTCAAGACAGAAATTAATTTATTGATAAGACAGAGAGCAGAATCTGCCATCCATCGAGTAAGACTCAACCATTACTTCCATGGTAATCATCCCAGTCGTTTACGGGCCAACAAGCTACGCAGTAATGATCAATTAGCTGATATAGCAACTATTGAATCTGAAACTGGGAATTACTATCAGAACCCAAATCAATCAAAGATTCTCCCACCTCTATAAAAAACTGTACACCTCTGATTGTAAATCTATACCAAGCCAGACTAAGTCCTTTCTAAAATAATTAAGAACTCCTCTTCTCTCAACAGAGGAAGCCACCTCGCTGGGAGCCCAAATCTCTCTCAATGAACTCAAAAGGGCATTGGATAGCATGAATAAAGGCAAATCACCTGGATGGGATGGTATTCCTCCTGAGGTCTATTTAACATGTTGGAATCAATTAGGTCCACTATTGCTCTAAATGATGAATACAGCCGTTCACAAAGGTTCATTTGGGAGAGATGTGAACACAGAACTAATTTTACTTTTATTTTTAAAAAGGTAAGGATGCCACCCAGTGTATCTTTGATAAACACAGATATTAAACTGTTTTCCAAAATGTTGTCAGTCCGTCTCGAGACTTAACCAAATTGATCCACGGACCAAAGCGGGTTTGTTAAAAATTGTTTATCCTCTGATAACCTGTGTCAACTATTACATACAGTATCTTAGATGCTTCATCAGAAACAACAGCTCCTAGGGCTTTATTATCTCTCGATGCAGAAAAAGCTTTTGATAGACTAGAATGGTCATATCTCTGGTCTGTCATGGAACATATGGGAATTAGCTCAAATTTCATTCATATGATTAAAATACTATGTGCCAAAACCTCAGGCATGGTTATAACAGGCAACATCTGCTCTGCTCTGTTCAGAATCACTTAAAGCAACAGACAAGGAGAGCCAATTTATCCATGGATCATTTAATATCATTATACGCAGACGATATTTTACAATATCTAGGCAATGTATCTCAATCGCTCCCAAACACATTGAAGATCACATATAAATTCTGCTTAATCTCAAATTATAAAATGAATGTAACCAAATCAGCCTACTGCCTCTCAAGACCCCGTTGGAGGACTCCATCTCTACTTATGGAATCCCAATCATTTCCCATTTTAAATATTTGGGAGTAGATATACATCCTTTTGTAGATAAAACCATTGGCAGAAACTTGCTCAAATCAATTCAATCCGACCTGGAATAATATCCCAGTTGCTTTAACCTGCAGAAAATCTATTGTCAAAATGAATATATTGCAACGGCTTAATTTCTGTAGTTCAATACTTCCCATGGCTCCTCCTTCTGGCTATTGGGATAAAATTCATAGTGTGGTTTCAAAATGTATATGGCAAGGTAAACAATCCTTGATGAAATTAACAAATTTACAAAGAGGGGAAGATGTACAGTGAGGGAAAAAAGTATTTGATCCCCTGCTGATTTTGTACGTTTGCCCACTGACAAAGACATGATCAGTCTATAATATTAATGGTAGGTTTATTTGAACAGTGAGAGTGTAAGGGATCGGGGGTTGGCAGGGTCTAGACAGAGTCTGACACTTCCCCGATCTACAGAGAGGGGGAGTCATCAGACTCGATCTGGTTCACCTGAGTTCTGAGCACACCTGGCAGTAATTAGTGTAGGATTTAAGGTGTGCTCAGAAGCTCAGTCGGCGCGAGGTGTTGTTCCTTTGTGACTTGCTAAGTGTTTTGTTCGGAGAGAGAGAGAGAGAGAGAGAGAGAGAGAGAGAGAGAGAGAGAGAGAGAGAGAGAGAGAGAGAGAGAGAGAGAGAGAGAGAGAGAGAGAGAGAGAGAGAGAGAGAGAGAGAGAGAGAGAGAGAGAGAGAGAGAGAGAGAGAGAGAGAGAGAGAGTTTGTTGTTTTGATTACCCGTGTATCCGATCTGTGCCTTGTTGTTTGACTCCCCGAATTGCTTAATCCTCTGCTTGTCTACCCCAGTGATTACCGTTCTCTGATCCTGTGCCTATGCCCCCGACTACGACTAAGCCCGCTCCATTGGTACCTCTGCCTGTCTATGCCTGGCCCGGTTTTGACCCCAGCCCGCCCGACCACCGATTAAGCTATTCCCTTGTCTGTACTCTAATAAAGCATCGCTATTCTGCGATTGGATCTTACCACTCTGTCCGAGTATTCATTACAGAATACCTCGCCCATACCATGGATCCAGCGGAATTACAGAGGCGATGGGAGATACAGGAGAAACGGATGGATGAACTCCTACAGCTACTCAACGCTGGTGCGGCTGAAGGCACCACCCCGAGCACGGTCAGTCCTCGTCATGCACCTCCGATTTCTCTACCTACAAGGTACGACGGGAACCTGGCAAATGTCAGGGGTTTCTACTCCAGACGTCCCTGTATATGTCGTATAATCGTACTATGTTTTCCGATGACCGTAGCAGGGGTGGATTTCATGATTTCTCTGCTAACGGGAAGAGCACTGGATTGGGCTACTGCGCTTTGGGCAGCTGAGGTCCCCGAGTTGAATGCGGAAGTTCAGTTCAAGAGACTGTTTCAAGAGGTGTTCGACCACCCAGTATCTGGGCGTAGTGTGGGAGACCAACTATGCGAACTTCAGCAGGGCCGTCGCACAGTAGCCGACTACGCTTTAGAGTTCCGTACTATAGCAGCCGGTAGCGGATGGAGCGAGACTGCTTTGCTCACTGTTTTCCGAAGAGGGCTGCGCAAAGACATACAGACTGAGTTGGCTTGTCGAGGAGATATCACTGCGCTACATGAGTTTATCAAAATAGCCATCTCTATTGATAATCCTATAGTGCAACACAAGGCATCCACAGTCCGGGAGTCCTCGATCACTGGTCCTATGCAATCGACAGAGCGGAGGAGAGAGAATCTGAGGAGGAACCTATGCAACTGGGACGGTCACCTCTACAAGGTTCGGTGAGACAACAACGTCGGCAAGATGGACTATGCCTGTATTGTGGTCAGTCGGGTCATTTCGTTCGTCAATGTCGGTACGACCTAACTGTACACCAAGATATCGCCTCGGAACTGCCAAACCGGTGAGTGAGAATCAAGTTTTGAACATTACATCGAAACAAATGTATGTGCCAGTTACCTTATCTGTCGGAGAGAAAGTGCGCAGGTTGGAAGGACTTATTGATTCTGGAGGCGGCCAGCTTTCTGGATATGGGTCTTGCTGAGGAGTTGGGAGTTCAACTTATCCCAATTCAACCTCCCCCTGCGAGTCAACGCGCTGACGGTGAGCCCATGGGCACTGGGTTCATTACGCACCGTACAGAGGTAATCAAGTTACAAGTGGGCTCCATACACCAGGAGAAAAAAAATTTTTTCGTCATCTCCGCTCCACGGGAGCCACTAGTTCTCGGCCACCCCTGGCTCGTCCTCCATGATCCGGTCATCTCCTGGAAATCTGGCGATATCACAGCTTGGAGTGAGGTATGTAGGGCAGAGTGCCTCAATTTACCGTGCAAAATGTCTACTGTGGAGGATGCGCAGGGTGCGGTGTCTACTGTGGTCCCTACAGAATACCAGGATTACTCGCAGGTGTTCTCCAAGGAGAGGGCTACCGTGTTACCACCTCATCGGGCCTGGGACTGCGGGATTGATCTGCTATCCGGAGCTACACCTCCTCGTGGAAGAATCTACCCGTTGTCACAGCCGCGAGCGAAGCGATGAGCCAGTATATTGATGAGGCGCTACAGCAAGGAGCCATTCGCCCATCGACGTCTCCCGCCGCATCCAGTTTTTTCTTTGTGAAGAAAAAGGATGGCGGACTGCGTCCTTGTATAGACTATCGAGGGTTGAACGATATTACCATCAAAAATCGTTACCCTCTTCCTTTGATTCCAGCAGCCCTTGAACAGGTGGGACAGGCCTCCATGTACAGTAAACTGGACCTCAGGAGTGTGTACAATCTGGTGCGTATTAGAGAGGGGGATGAATGGAAGACCGTCTTCATCACACATCGAGGACACTACGAATATTGTGTCATGCCCTATGGACTTACCAACGCGCCCTCAGTATTCCAGGCGTTCATGAATGACATTTTCAGGGACATGATTGATCGATTTGTCATAGTGTACATTGATGACATCCTAATATATTCTAACTCTCTGAGTGAACATGTGTCCCATGTACGACAGGTTCTGGATCGGCTCCTACAACATTCTCTGTTCATGAAGGCAGAAAAGAGTGAATTCCATGTCACTAAGATTTCCTTCCTTGGGGCCATACTCACTCCCGCGAGGGTTAAACTGGATGAATCCAAGGTGCAAGCGGTACAAGACTGGCCTCAACCCAAGACGGTGAAGGAGCTCCAGAGGTTCTTAGGGTTTGCCAATTACTATAGACGGTTCGTGTGTAATTTCAGCACAACCGCAGCGCCCCTGTCGGCGATGACCAGCTACAAGGGTCGCGGTCTGAACTGGATGGAGGGGGCAGTGCGTGCGTTTGAGACGTTGAAACAACGCTTTACCACCGCTCCTATTCTATGTCAGCCGGACCCTACCTTTACCGTTTATCGTGGGAAGTGGACGCTTCGGAGGTTGGAGTTGGAGCCGTGTTACCCCCAACGCCAAGGTGAGCCGCCTAAATCACGACCCTGTGCTTTTTTTTTAGGAAATTGAATTCTGCCGAGCAGAACTATGACGTGGGTAATCGGGAATTACTGGCGGTGAAGTTAGCACTGGAGGAGTGGAGACATTGGTTGGAGGGAGCAGAGCATCCGTTCCAAGTGCTCACGGACCACCGCACCTGGAGTATCTTCACAGTGCCAAACGACTGAACTCCCGACAGGCAAGGTGGTCGTTATTCTTCAACCGTTTCCGATTCACTGTCTCTTATATCCCCGGGTCCAAGGATAGTAAGGCGGACGCGCTTTCCCGACAGTTCGAGCGCACGGAAAGACCCGTGGAGCCAGAACCTATTCTCCCTATGAGTTACCGTGCTGGTCCGGTGAGGTGGGCTATTGATGACACGATTCAGGAGAGCTTACAAGCGGAACCAGCCCCTCCAGAAACCCCGGGGTCTAAGGTGTTTGTGCCAGCTTCTCTTTGACCTCAACTGCTGGAATGGTGCCACACGTCGCTGGGATCTGGTCATCCCGGAATCACTCGAACTACACGACTCATCAGCCGAAAATACTGGTGGGATTCCCTCACAGATGACGTCAGAGACTATGTCTTATCCTGTCCAGTATGTGCTCAGTCCAAGGTACCTCGTGCACTACCGGAGGGTAAGCTGATGCCATTGCCAACTCCTCAACGACCATGGTCGCACATTGCTATGGACTTTGTTACCGACCTACCAGAATCAGAGGGCCATACTGTAATTCTCGTGGTCATCGATCGTTTCTCCAAGATGTGCCGGTTAGTACCCATGACCCGTTTGCCTAACGCCACTCAGATGGCTGAGACTATGTTTACCCAGGTGTTCTGGCAGTTTGGTGTCCCGGAGGATATTGTTTCCGACCCGGGGACCCCAGTTTGTATCCCGGGTATAGAAGGCCTTCTGCGAACGCTTGGGCATCTCGGTTAGCCTAACCTCCGGATATCATCCCCAGGCCAATGGGCAGACAGAACGGCTCAACCAGGAAATTGGGAAATATCTACGGCAACAATGTTCGCGGCAGCCGCAAGAGTGGAGTCGATTACTTCCTTGGGTAGAGTATGCTCAGAACTCACTCATTCACACCTCCCTACGCTTAACGCCCTTCCAGTGTGTTCTAGGGTATCAACCCCCCTTTTCCCGTGGGATACCGCATCAGGGATGGTACCGGCGGTGGACGAGTGGTTCCGTCGGAGTGCGCAGGTCTGGGAGACGGCCCATCAACATCTCAGTCAAGCCTCACAACAGCAAAAGACCTACGCCGACCGACGCCGGAGACCTACTCCCACTTATCAACCCGGGCAACGAGTGTGGCTGTCTACCCGAGACCTGCGGTTCCGACGGAGCTGCAAGAAGCTCCAACCCATGTACATTGGTCCTTTCAAAGTTCAGAGACATATTAACCCTGTCACCTACCGTCTGTTACTCCCTCGACACTACAGGATAAACCCTACGTTCCACGTCTCCCTGTTGAAACCTGTCCATTATAGCCCGATGTATCCACCCATCGCTCAACAACCTACTACACCACCTTTGGAGGATGAACAGGACACCACCTATACGGTCCACGAGATCCCGGAGTCAAGACGGAGACGAGGGGGCATCGAATATCTCGTGGACTGGGAGGGATATGGACCTGAGGAACGGTCCTGGGTTCCGGCTAAAGACATACTGGATCCCGCTCTCAAGGCCACTTTCCACGCTGAGCACCCAGATCATCCAGGACCCCGACCCAGAGGAAGACCACCCGGTAGAGGTAGAAGGCCGTCAGGAGCCGGCCCTGGGGAGGGATACTGTAAGGGATCGGGGGTTGGCAGGAGTCTAGACAGAGTCTGACACTTCCCCGATCTACAGAGAGGGGGAGTCATCAGACTCGATCTGGTTCACCTGAGTTCTGAGCACACCTGGCAGTAATTAGTGTAGGATTTAAGGTGTGCTCAGAAGCTCAGTCGACACGAGTATTGTTCCTTTGTGACTTGCTAAGCGTTTTGTTCCGAGAGAGAGTTTGTTGTTTTTGATTACCCGTGTATCCGACCTGTGCCTTGTTGTTTGACTCCCCGAATTGCTTAATCCTCTGCTTGTCTACCCCAGTGATGACCGTTCTCTGATCCTGTGCCTGTGCCCCCGACTACGACTAAGCCTGCTCCATTGGTACCTCTGCCTGTCTATGCCTGTCCCGGTTTTGACCCCAGCCCGCCCGACCACGATTAAGCTATTCCCTTGTCTGTACTCTAATAAAGCATCGCTATTCTGCGATTGGATCTTACCACTCTGTCCGAGTATTCATTACAGAGAGACAGAATAACAACAAAAAAATCCAGAAAAAACACGTCAAAATGTTAGAAATTGATTTGCATTTTAATGAGGGGAAATAAGTATTTGACCCCTCTGCAAAACAAGACTTAGTACTTGGTGGCAAAACCCTTGTTGGCAATCACAGAGGTCAGACGTTTCTCGTAGTTGGCCACCAGGTTTGCACACATCTCAGGAGGGATGTAGTTCCACTCCTCTTTACAGATCTTCTCCAAGTCATTAGGCCACTCCAGGACCTTAATGTGCTTCTTCTTGAGCCACTCCTTTGTTTCCTTGGCCATGTGTTTTGGGTCATTGTCATGCTGGAATACCCATCCACGACCCATTTTCAATGCCCTGGCTGAGGGAAGGAGGTTCTCACCCAAGATTTGACAGTACATGGCCCCATCCATCGTCCCTTTGACGCGGTGAAGTTGACGGTGGGGATGGTGTTCTTGTGGTCATAGGCAGCATTCCTCCTTCTCCAAACACGGCGAGTTGAGTTGATGCCAAAGAGCTTGATTTTGGTCTCATCTGACCACAACACTTTCACCCAGTTCTCCTCTGAATCATTCAGATGTTCATTAGCAAACTTAAGACGGCCCTGTATATGTGCTTTCTTGATCAGGGGACCTTCGGTGCTGCAGGATTTCAGTCCTTCACGGCGTAGTGTGATACCAATTGTTTTCTTGGTGACTATGGTCCCAGCTGCCTTGAGATCATTGACAAGATCCTCCCGTGTAGTTCTGGGCTGATTCCTCACCGTTCTCATGATCATTGCAACTCCACGAGGTGAGATCTTGCATAGAGCCCCAGGCCGAGGGAGATTGACAGTTATTTTGTGTTTCTTCCATTTGTGAATAATCGCACCAACTGTTGTCACCTTCTCACTAAGCTGCTTGGCGATGGTCTTGTAGCCCATTCCAACCTTGTGTAGGTCTACAATCTTGTCCCTGACATCATTGGAGAGCTCTTTGGTGTTGGCCATGGTGGAGAGTTTGGAATCTGATTGATTGATTGCTTCTGTGGACAGGTGTCTTTTATACAGGTAACAAACTGAGATTAGGAGCACTCCCTTTAAGAATGTGCTCCTAATCTCAGCTCGTTACCTGTATAAAGACACCTGGGAGCCAGAAATCTTTCTGATTGAGAGGGGGTCAAATACTTATTTCCCTCATTAAAATCTGAATCAATTTATAACATTTTTGACATGCGTTTTTCTGGATTTTTTGTTGTTATTCTGTCTCTCACTGTTCAAATAAACCTACCATTAAAATTATAGACTGATAATTTCTTTGTCAGTGGGCAAACGTACAAAATCAGCAGGGGATCAAATACTTTTTTCCCCTCACTGTAGGAGGACTATCTGTACCAAACTTTAAATTGTATTTCCACGCTCTAGCATTTCACCCCATCCTAAATTGGTTTAGACATGACTCTTCTGCACCCTGGCTGAGTATAGAGAGGAACATGGTGTCTCCTATTGCCCTGGAAGAGGTGGTCTTCACTGATACAGTGCCTTGCAAAAGTATTCATCCCCCTTGGCGTTTTTCCTATTTTGTTGCATTACAACCTGTAATTTAAATAGATTTTTATTTGGATTTCATGTAACGGACATACACAAATAGTCCAAAAAGTGAAATGAAAAAAATAACTTGTTTCAAAAGCAAGGGCACCACCAAGCAAGCAGCACCATGAAGACCAAGGGAGCTCTCCAAACAGGTCAGGGCCAAAGTTATGGAGAAGTACAGATCAGGGTTGGGTTATAAAAAAACATCAGAACCTTTGAACATCCCACGGAGCACCATTAAATCCATAATAAAAAATGGAAAGAATATGGCACCACAACAAACCTGCCAAGAGAGGGCCGCTTACCAAAACTCACGGACTAGGTAAGGAGGGCATTAATCAGAGAGGCAACAAAGAGACCAAAGATAACCCTGAAGGAGCTGCAAAGCTCCACAGTGGAGATTGGAGTATCTGTCCACAGGACCACTTTAAGCCGTACACATCACAGAGCTGGGCTTTATGGAAGAGTGTTCAGAAAAAAGCCATTGCTTAAAGAAAAAAATAAGCAAACACGTTTGGTGTTCGCTAAAAGGCATGTGGGAGACTCCCCAAACATATGGAAGAAGGTACTCCAGTCAGATAAGACTAAAATTGATGGCTTTTTGGCCATCAAGGAAAACGCTATGTCTGGCGCAAATACAACACCTCTCATCACCCCGAGAACACCATCCCCACAGTGAAGCATGGTGGTGGCAGCATCATGCTGTGGGGATGTAACTGGGAATCAAAATGGCATGCCCATACTCCAATATTTCACACTAATGCCTTGCGATCTGGAGGTGGCCTTTTTTTGCATCCCTCCAATGGTCCAAATGTGGAATCCGTACCTACAACAATTTCATGGACAGTAATGGTTTGAGAACATTCCAAGATTTAAAAGATACATACACATTACCAGGCAACTCCTTTTTTCTATATTTACCCTATAGTCCCTTGGGGAAACCCAACTACCGAAACATCCAATGGTGGGATTTATAAATAAATTATCTTGGCTCCCGAAAGGACTGATCTTTATAATATATAAACAACTTTTGGAAAGCTCATAATCTGAGCTAGCTATTAAAAAATAATGGTCCACAGATCTAATTGAATCTAAACCACGCTTTAACTGGAACAGAATATGGAAAATTAATTTATACATTTTTAAGTTTGTTAAAAGACTGTATTTAACACCAAGGAAAGGCGTTTTACGATGAAATTGGCCTCAACTCCCAGCTCTTCACTGTGTCCCTCAATCAAGTAGGCACATTCCTTCATATGATGTGGGAGTGCCCTGCAGTTAAATGCTTCTGGGGCAAAGTAACACAATTAATTTAGAAGTGCATGAATTTAAATATTCAATGCTTTCCATCTATTGTGTTACTTAACGATGATAGCCCCTTGAATCTCTCAATCAATCAGAGAAGATTAATGCTAACAGGCAGTACTGCTGTGAAAAAAAATGTTGACTCTAAGATGGAAACCACCTCACTTCCTCCCATTTAACCAGTGGATACAGTTACTATTGAGTTATAACATCAGAATTATCGAGCGAAAATTAATGGTGCTAATCAAGAAACAATTGAGAACTGGACACACATACTTGACTGTAAAGAACAATCTCAGCTAAAGCCCCACACATACAAACTAGTTATATATATATATATATATATATATACTGTTAGGCCTACTGCTGCTAGGTAGCTCTCTCTCTGCTCTCCCCCTCCCCTCTGTCTGTCCTTGATTGCAGGAGTGAAGTCTGGTGTGCGGGGAGTCAGGGTTCCAGCTGCAGCTCATTCACCATAATCACCTCAGCCTTTAAGACCCGGTCAAACTTTCCACTCATCGTCAGATCATAGTCAAGACAACCATATATTTGGAACCTGACTCCTGCCTCCGCTTCACTCCTGCCACCACCATCCTGCTCTTCACTATCGGGCCTCTCCTTTGGACTCACCACGGACACTAGGACATTACGGTACCACACCTGCCCTGACCTGGATCTGTACCCTCCCTGTAACCTGGACTTGCTCTTCCCCATTTATTGGAAACCTGGACTATTGAACATTATAATAAACCTGTTAAAACTTCTCTGGCTTGGTGTACTTGTCTGCATTTAAAGTTCTATCCAGTTAAATCATAACAGTATGATCCGACCAACATGAACCCAGCAGACAGTAGCTCGGATACCACCCCAGAGTGCACTCCAAATTTGGACTGCCATAGCCAATCAGGGCATTCTACTTGGCCAACATGATACCCTGTTTAAGACGATTGCTGAGGACAGTCAGGTGCTGCTTAATCAGGTTCAATTACTCACCAATCAAGTGTCTGCCCTTACTACCCCTTCAGCCCAGATCAGAGAGCCTTTTGTTCCTGCTCCAGAGCCGCTATGAGCGGAAACATGGGAACCTGTGGCGATTTTTTGACTCAATGCTCGTTAGTGTTTGAACAACAGCCCCTCACCTACGCCTCAGAAAGAGCCCGTGATTGCCTACCTTATCAACTCTACTAGCGGTTCCGCTCGTGCCTGGGGATCCGCGGTCTGGGAGAGTCCAGTCGGACATTTGCAACGCTTACGTGGCCTTCACCACGGAGATGAGGAAGGTTTTTGACCACCCCGTGCGAGGCAAGGAGGCTGCAAACGGTTGTTTTCTCTTCGGCAGGGCTCGTAGGCGGAGATGGCAGTGGAGTTTCGGACTTTAGCAGCAGTGAGTGGTTGGAATGACGAGGCATTACAAGGAGTGTTCATCAATGCTTTGTCTGAGACTTTAAAAGATGAATTGGTGTCATATGATGAATCGCCTACGCTGGATAATCTTATTTCACTCACTATCAGGTTGGATAATCGGATTCGGGAGCGCCACGAGAGGAGTGTTGGTTCCAAGCAACCTGTCTGTCATCAACAAACTCCTCTCCCTGCATCGTCCCTACGGAGAGAGCCGTGTCTTCCCAGTCGATCGAGAGCACTGAACCCGAAGCCATGGAGGTGGGTCGTATACGGTTGTCCTCAGAGGAGCGTGCACGTCGTATTCAGGCTCGGGTCTGCCTGTATTGTGGAGAAGCTGGTCATTTCGTTCCTTCCTGCCCAGTTCGTCCGGGGAGAGGGGCCGGCTCATCATTTATGGGAGAAGTTTTGGTGAGCCGAGCAGCGATTCTTCCTCTTCTCCCCGCATTCTGCTCAGGCATCCCTCCAGTGGCAGTCCCAGAATTTCTCTGTTAGTGCGCTGATTGACTCTGGTGCTGACGTAAAGCTTTTTTGGATAGAGAGTGGGCTCAACAAATGGATTTGGAGACTGTTCCTATGGACTGTCCGCTGCAGGCTAAGGGTCTAAATGGACAATTTTTGACCCGCATTACCCATCAGACTGTTCCTGTTTGTCTTAGAGTGTCGGGAAATCATCAGGAGAACATTCAATTCCATATTATCGACTGCCCACAGACTCCCCTGGTCCTTGGTATCCCTGGCTCATAAAACACAATCCACATTGATTGGGTGACAGGTAGCATTGTTTCATGGAGCACATTTTGTCATGTGAATTGTTTGTGTTCTGCTCAGACTCCTGCCAGTACTGTGCCTCAACCTCCACTGGAGTCCATGGATCTTTCTGCTGTTCCTGACGTGTATCATGACCTGGCATCCGTTTTCTGCAAACACAGAGCTACTTCTCTTCCTCCTCACCGGCCTTACGACTGCGCCATTGACCTCCAGCCAGGAGCCCCGCTCCCCAGCAGTCGCCTGTACAATCTCTCCCGGCCGGAGACGGAGGCTATGGAGAACTACATTCGGGACTCCTTGGCGGCAGGTATTATGCGTCCTTCCTCGTCACCTGTAGGAGCGGGATTCTTTTTTGTTGCTAAGAAGGATAAGACCCTCAGACCCTGTATTGATTAACGTGGACTTAACAACATCACCATTAAGAACAAGTATTCTCTGCCTTTGATTAATTCTGCTTTTCCCCTCCTTCATGGTGCTACCATCTTTACGAAACTGGATCTACGTAAATGCGTATCACCTGGTGCGCATTCGTAAGGGTGATGAATGGAAGACTGCCTTCAACACACCCTTGGGACATTTTTGAGTATCGCTGGGTTATGCTTTGGGTTGTCTAATGCCCCTGCTGTTTTTCAGGCACTAGTCAATGATGTCCTTCGGGACATGTTGAATCGGGTTTGTTTTTGTCTATCTGGATGATATCTTGATTTTCTCAGAGTCCTCCCAGGAACATGAACTGCATGTGCGCCAGGTGTTGCAAAGGTTGTTGGAGAACAAACTGTTTGTGAAGATGGAGAAATGTGAATTTCATGTGTCTGAGACCTCTTTTTTTTGGGTTACATCATAGCTCAGGGGAGCTGCGGATGGACCCAGCTAAGATCCTCTGCTGTCACGGACTGGCCAGCTCCCTCTACCCGCAAAACAACTTCAACGATTCCTGGGGTTTGCGAACTTCTAGAGGTTCATCAAGGACTACAGCCGCATTGCGCGCCACTCACAGCTCTCACCTCCATCTCACGACCGTTCGCTTGGAATGAAGGGGCCCCGAATCAGCGTTCGAAGAACTGAAACATCGCTCGCCTCGGCTCCCATTCTGATGCAGCCGGACCCCGACCGCCAGTTTGTCGTGGAGGTGGATGCATCCGACACTGGGGTAGGTGCAGTGTTGTCACAACGTTCTCCTGAAGATAACAAACTGCATCCCTGTGCTTTTCTCTCAAGGAAACTTTCTCAGGCAGAGAGGAATTATGATGTTTGGAAATCGTGAACTGCTCGCCGTTAAGCTGGCTCTCGAGGAGTGGCGACATTGAGTTGGGGGGCGGAACAACCCTTCATCGTTTGGACGGATCATAAGAATCTGGCTTACCTCCAGTCAGCGAAGCAGCTCAACCCCGTCAAGCCAGGTGGGCACTATTTTTTGGGAGATTCAATTTTTCTCTGTCTTACCGTCCTGGGTCACGCAACGCCAAGCCTGACGCCCTGTCTCGTGTTCATTCGGCTGTTGATACTGGTAGTAACCCTGAACCCCATTTTGCCTCCCTACCTGCAGTATTGCAGTCATCACATGTGACATCGAGGGATTGTTAGACAGGCTCAACATCATGCTGACCCTGGGAGGGGTCCTCCTAACCGGATGTTTGTCCCTGAGTCTGCTCGCTCCCAGGTACTTCAGCAGTGGGCTCACTGCCCATCTCCCCTTACCTGTCACCCTGGAGTTTCGCGGACCCTTGACTTTGTGCGACGGAAGTTCTGGTGGGCCACGATGGAGGCGGACACTCGAGCCTTCATTGCTGCTTGTACGGTATGTGCACGAAGTAAAAACTCCACCCAGGCCAAGCGCTGGTCATCTACCACCTCTACCTATACCCAGCCGGCCCTGGTCGCATATCGCTATGGATTTTGTCACTGGACTTCCCCCTCATCTGGTAAGACTGTCATTCTTACGGTGATTGATCGTTTTTCTAAGTTCGCTCATTTTTTGGCCCTACCTAAACTTGCCCACTGCCAGAGAGACGGCTGATATTTTGGTTGAACATGTGTTCCGCTCTCATGGTCTACCCACGGATATTGTCTCTGACAGGGGTCCCCAGTTTGTCTCCCAGGTGTGGAAAGCTTTCTGTAAAGCTTTGGGCATTACATCCAGCCTGTCCTCTGGATATCACCCCCCAGACCAACGGGCAAGCCGAGAGAGCGAACCAGGAGATGGAGACCGCACCCGCTGATGTCACTGGGTCTAACCCTGGGTCATGGAGCTCCATGCTCCCCTGGGTGGAATATGCTCATAACACCTTGACTAACGCTTCCCCTCTGGTTTGTCTCCTTTTCTGTGTGCTCTAAGTTATCAACCTCCCCTGTTCCCTTCCCAAGAGAGGGAACTTGCGGTACCTCGGTGCAGTCCCACATGCGCCGCTGCTGCAAGGTCTGGAGGAAGGCCAGGGTAGCTCTGTCCCGAGCTTCGGCGTACATGCAGAGGCAAGCCAACCGTCACCGGTCCCGGGCTCCCGGTTACTCTCCTGGTCAAGAGGTATGGCTGAAGTCACGGGACCTTCCATTGAAGGTGGAGTCGAAGAAGATGGCGCCTCGTTTTATAGGACCGTTCAAGATACTGTCTATTGTTACCCCTGCGCGGTTAAGCTACAGCTTCCTGCCTCCCTACGGGTTCATTCCACCCCTTTCATGTTTCCCAGATTAAGCCGTGTCGGTTAGCCCTTTGTGCCCGCCCTCTCGTCCCCCTCCTCCGCCCCAAGATCGTGGGTGGGGTCCGGTCTACACTGTCCGGCGACTTCTGGATGTTCGCCGCCGGGGGTCGTGGTTTCCAGTACCTGGTGGATTGGGAGGGTTATGGTCCTGAGGAACGTTCCTGGGTGCCCAGGAGCTTCAGGATCCTGCTCTGGTTCGTAGAGTTTCATAGGTTTTACATCCTGATAGACCCTGTCGGCCGCCAGGTGGCGTCCCGTAGGGGGGTACTGTTAGGCCTACTGCTGCTAGGTAGCTCTCTCTCTGCTCTCCTCCCCCTCTGTCTGTCCTTGATTGCAGGAGTGAAGTCTGGTGTGCGGGAGTCAGGGTTCCAGCTGCAGCTCATTCACCATAATCACCTCAGCCTTTAAGACCCGGTCAAACTTTCCACTCATCGTCAGATCATAGTCAAGACAACCATATATTTGGAACCTGACTCCTGCCTCCGCTTCACTCCTCCACCACCATCCTGCTCTTCACTATAGGGCCTCTCCTTTGGACTCACCACGGACACTAGGGACATTACGGTACCACACCTGCCTGACCTGGATCTGTACCCTCCCTAACCTGGACTTGCTCTTCCCATTTATTGGAAACCTGGACTATTGAACATTATAATAAACCTGTTAAAACTTCTCTGGCTTGGTGTACTTGTCTGCATTTGGGTTCCTATCCAGTTAAATCATAACATATACAGTACCAGTCAAAAGTTTGGACACACCTACTCATTCAAGGGTTGTTCTTAATTTT